>NW_027586882.1:0-1366 GCF_028453695.1 Augochlora pura
TTCAAGAAGGAAAGAAAAACGTCGGGAGAAAATCTCCGTACGTAACAGTGTCAATACCGACGATAAGTACGACGAAAAGCATGAACCTCGAAGAAATGGTATCGGCAACATTTTCAAAATGGCATGCTTTCGATAGTCCATGCGAGCATCGTGGAAGTAGCAGGATACATAAAGCTGATATAACATCTGCTAGTCAGCTCGTAATAATTCATTTAAAGATATTTTCTGTTCAGAATTAGATGGTTTCAAAAATTAATAACGCGAACATCAAGGCTGTTCCTACTACGATATTGCACATAGCGTTGAAGTCGTACAAAGTTATTAGTGCCATTCTGCATCATGGCGAATCTATTAATAAAGGGCATTACACCTGCCTCCTAAGACAAAAGAATTCTAAATGGATACATGCGGATGATTGTAACATTCGTCCGTCACGTTGGCCACGAGTTACCAAAGACGCATGTAGGGTGTACGTCGTGAAGAATAAAGGTATTTTATTTAATACACACAAAGTGTTATGTGTAAAATGTGATAATGTATTACTGATGGCTCGGGAGTACAATGCATCGCGCTGTGGTGGATGCGATCGCTCGCTTTGATCGTTCGCGCTAAACTCTTCGTCTTAGGAGCAGATCGATCCAGCTTCGATGGTTAAACAAATGACACGCATTGACCGTTGGAAACGGCAACGCAGTGCCGCTGGACAGGAGGTACGAGGGGCAACGCGGGCCAGCATGCCAACGGTCCAAGAACATCGCAGACCCGAAATATAAAGTATATACAATGTCTCACTGTAGTGAACACAAAGTACATATTACCATGTCTCACTACAGTGAGCACCGCGACGATAACGGTCCGCTACACGCTTATATGTTTATCTTAGAAAATATATCAGAATAGACTATCATCTTAGAATCACCTTTCTTAGAAAATATATCGCAATCGCAATATACTATCATAAATCATATTGTGATATGTAAAAGGCGCTCAAAATTTTATTTAAATTTAAAGAAAGTGCTGCAACAACACAACACAATAACAATAGCAAAAAGAAGTGAAATCCCAATAAAAAACATTGCCAGGGCAAAGTAAAATAGGCCAAGTAGTTAAGTTTGCTTGGGACTTTGGTTCCCACAAAAAAACTCCGACAAATTAACCCACAAAATATTGTTTACCATTTAAATAACCATTTAAAAAAACTCCAAAATATTGTTTACCATTTAATTTCATTCGAAGAAGGTATTAAAATCAGAAGTGTGATTTGATTTCGATTAAAGTATTGAAATCAAAAGTAGTTTCTCCGTTTGTACAGAGTACTCCATAACCAGCTAAGTAGAAAATCACGATAAAACATTGATACTGTTAC
>NW_027586883.1:0-1366 GCF_028453695.1 Augochlora pura
TGAAACCATTTTGTGGGGGTGGGGTGGGGGAGGGGGGCTTTTGGGGGTGTTGGGTTGTTATTAACAATCCATAGAGATTTTTTGGAGGGTTTACTAATATCATTCGAATGCTCCTTTGGGGGACCAATTATTTTATGTTGATATCTTCTGTATGCTTGTTTGCGTGAATTCATTGTTGTGGAGACTTTTTGTGGATTAATTTGTCGGAGTTTTTTGTGGGAATTATCTGGGAGCGGCCTAATCCAGCTGTCGGTAAGGTTAAGGAACCACGAACGTACATTCCGTTCGCGTTCCATCTACCGAAAAGCAAAGTAAGTAGAATTCTTAGCTGTGACCTGCAACGAGGAACATCGTTTGCAGTCAAGTACCGTTGTCTTCGTATAACGAAAGGAAAGAGGCCCAGCAGAGACTTTCATCTGGAAGCAGCAAAGATTCGAGCTTTGGGTAAGGTTAAGAGTTCGAATGTGTATTCCATTCGCGCATCTTTCTACTGAAAAGCGACCCTAGTTGTGCTGTGCTTTCTCCAGTACAATTAGAGAGATTAGAGGCTACACCCTCCGCTCGGCCTGCAGTGTTGCTGTGTTCGAGCTGTGAGTTTGTAGTACTTTTATAGAGCGAGCAGGTGATAAGCGAACGTTCCGAGATCGGCGCGTCCTGTACTGTTACAGTGCACGTGTCGAACGATCGGGTCGCTTCAACAATCTTTCCCTGACTCGCGGGGCAGTTGATTTCGTTAAGAGCAACTGTCTTGCATTTCTGTTTGAAGTTTTACGGCGTTCGGCGAGGACCCGTGTTTGACTGGCCTCGCTGAATGGTTTCTCTTGGGTGGATCCACACTGATGGGCCATCCAGGGTTGTGAGAGCGTTACTGTTCCACACCCACGCTAGGTGAGCAACAGGAGGTGCACGCCCTGCACTTACCTAGTAATCGAGCTCCGGCAGTTTTTTAACAAACTGCTCAACGGGATGGATTGGGGTTTGGCAGGGAAGTTGCAAATCCTGGTAGCCTCCCCTCTCCCCCGTTGCTCCTCGAGGCCCGTGCACCTTGGAATAGGAGTGAGAGTGTCGATCAGAGAACCAACGACGTGTCACTCGTGGGACAGATCTGCTGGAGATTTACGACCTCCGGTGGACGAGTGCCGAGCAGAAGTGCATCCCTCTAGCCAGGAGTCCCGCAAATTCGATGGATAATTCCGAATCTGAGTAGAGCGGCCGTTTGTCGATAGTCGGAATAACCGACGGGACATCGGCCGTCTTGGACTAGAGAGGTTGAGACCGTGGCTTCGGGAACTAATGTACGAACCCACGTGCTCGTGGCTGAATGCATTCCTTGGCTTTCCAAGGAGGCACCGGTGCGGGTAAAAGA
>NW_027586884.1:0-1366 GCF_028453695.1 Augochlora pura
GATATTATGTTGTATCTCACTTATATACAATTAAATTCTCATGTAGATTCTTCTATCTCTCTCATATAATTGCATATCATGATTTATCCCCCATATATCCGCTTAAACTCCCTCGTCTCCTCTTGTATCTCGCTTATACCCTTGCATATTATATTATACCTCACTTATATACACTTGAATTCGCTTTTATCCTCTTATATCACTCTAATATACTTGCATATTATGTTGTATGTCACTTATATACACATAAATTCCCCTGTTTCCTCTTGTACCTCTCCTATATCCTTGGATATTATGGTGTGTCTCACGTATAAACACTTCAATTCCTTTATATCCACTTCTACCTCCCTCATATCCTTGCATAATATGTTGCATCTCACTTATATACAGATAAAGGCCCATGTTTCCTCTTCTACCTCTTTCATATAATTGGATATTATGTTTTCTCTCACCTATATACACTTAAATAGCATTGTATACCCTTCTATCGCTCTCATATAATTGGATATCATGTTTTATCCCACTTAGATCCACTTAAATTCCCTTCTATTCTTTTGTATCTGGCTTATATACCGTGCATATTACGTTGTATCTGACTTATATACGCTTAAATTCCCTTGTATCCTCCTATGTCTCTCTTATATACGTGGATATTATGTTGTATCACCCTTATATACAGTTGAATTCCCTTGAATCCCCTTCTATCTCTCTCATATCCTTGCATATTATGTTGTATCTCACTTTTATGCACTTAAATTCCCTTAAATCCTCTTCCATCTCCCCCATATCCTTGCATATTATGTTGTATCTCACATATACAGGGTGTTTCTCAATTATTGTAACTCCGGGAAATGGGGGGTAGCTGAGGCTATTTCAAGTAACTTTTTCGTTTGCCGAAATGCAATCCGCGGCTTTGTTAACTAGTTATTAACAATTAAAGTTGGCTGCGCACCGACGAGTTTTCGTGCTGCTGCGCACATGAGCGCGAACGATTCTAGGACGACTCAAGCCCGTCTAGGTGACAGGAGCCCCGGCCACGTATCGCCTCTGAGCCGCGTTCGATCATCAAATAAGAATTTCATGAATATCACAAATGTTAAGAGTCTATCAGTGATATACAACATAATATCCAAGGATATAAGAGAGATACAAGAGGATAAAATTGAATTTAAGTACATATAAGTGAGATACAACATAATATGCAAGGATATATAAGAGATACAAGAGGATACAAGGGAATTTAAGTGTCTATAAGTGAGATACAACATAATATCCAAGGATATACGGAAACACTAGAGGATACAAGGCAATTTAATTGTATATAAGTGAGATACAACATAATATGCATGGATATAAGAGAGACACA
>NW_027586885.1:0-1366 GCF_028453695.1 Augochlora pura
GATATTTCAGGTAACTAACACGAATCAATTCAACAAAAACAATAACGATCAGAAGAGATTCAATAAACCATCGCATTCTGATGACTTATCAATTGATGCATGAGTAGGCAAGCATGATAACGTAATTTAATTGCACAAAGAAAAGCAAAGAAATGGCCTGTCATCCACTGAACATGACTTACAACTTCTGGTATACGAAATGATATCACGTTTTTAGAAATGCTGCCTTGCAAGATAATCGTTAAATCCAACAATTCTCGGTAATTATCTCGCTGATGTTTCTACGCAGAAAGGCGATATTCAAGAAATTCAAGAATGATAGAACGGACATCATTAATCAAGTTTTCCAGATTTGTACAGACTCCATTTACCCGATCTGTGTTGCTTGCTGTCGTATTATAGAAAAGTGCATGAATTTAAAAGCACTTTACTGTACATTTAAGCAACAATTTCTAGTTCACGAATCTACAAAATTGTTTTAATTTAGTCAGAATAATTTTGCATTTATTGAGACTAGGAACGAAACTTGGAATATAAGGAAAGTGACTTGGGTAACTTAAAAGGGGCCTGGGATTGTTAACCCCTTGCCGCATTTTAACGAATCAGACTCGTGCTGGAGATTTCTAGTAACAAGCTGTAGGTATAATTCTCCATTCGTTCCTTTAACACATTGTGTGCCACGTCACGTGAACTTTCCGTTCAGGCGGCGTCAATCCCTGGGGACTGAGAATCGACTTTTTGTTTAGACGACGTGGATTCTAGGGACTGACAGTGAACTTCTCCTTTGATCGACATCAGTGCATGAGACCTGCATTGGAAAGGATTAAATTATTAATGTCAATTAAGAAATTTATGCTGATATTTAATGAAGTTTATTAAAACATTTTAAACAAAGATGTGGCTGTGATTCGCACATATTACAGTATCTTACCTTCATATTACCTTCTCATGAAATTTGTGAATACGTCTACTTGTATCGGCCCTATTTGGGGTTTCCTTAGGCGAATGTCGTGTGAGAGCATCTATCAATTGTTTTTGGAATGTTGTAATTCACATCTTTCTTCCCGTTATTAGGACTACAACTAAGTTCTCGTTGTTTTTTTTATGAAAACGCAACTTTATTGTGAAAAAATTGTTACAAATGATTCATTTAAAGTATTGCCCATCGCTAGCTACAACTTTTGCCCATCTTTCTGGCAGAGCTCGAATACCGTTGCGATAATAGTTTTCATCTTTTGAAGCTATCCACGAATCAAGCCATTTTTTGATGTCTTCATATGAGCGGAACTGCTGATCAGCCAGACTATGTGCCATCGAACTGTTGAGTCCTGGACACAGGGTCCCAAGGACGATCTTCAAACAATGA
>NW_027586886.1:0-1365 GCF_028453695.1 Augochlora pura
TAAATCGACGGCGAACGTCGGGTTATCGTTAACCCCTTGCAGTACCTCTATCTTCGCAGTTATTGGCTTGGCAACTAAGTAATCGCGGATTCAAAATAAGAAGAAAAATTCAATTATTTTGCTTAAAAGTATAAGTTTATTCAACTAGACAAATCAATTTTGACACTGCCTTTCCTTCAAGGCTTCATTTTAACCCTCTCGGTACCGAACAACGATATATCATTGTTGGCTATTGTTGAAAAGATAGTTTTCTTAATATTTTTATTAAACAACAATTTCATTTCTTTTTTCCTCTCCCTTTCTGAATTTGTCATTTATTAGGCTTTTCAAAATTCTTACAATTTCTTTCCGAAACTTTGTCAAATTTCGTCAAACGAGTTTTAAACATTTCGCTCAGATACAGACTCTTTTGGCCGGTACTAAGAGGATTAATATACTATAGATAACATGAAAATCGTGCTCGCGATGCCTGCTTTTTCGGAAATAATGTAATAAAATATGTCTGAAACGCGCGCCTTGCCCTTCCACCTTCAAACTGTAATAAAAACGAAACTAAAATCATTAATCGGTGCAATTTTCTTACTAAATTAAAGGTGGAAGTCCAGACAGCAAGAAAACAATATAGATCAGGTGCTTTGATCCTGCCTTTTTGGAAATAATACGATAAAATATGTCTAAAATGCGCTTCTTGTTCTTCCAGCTTCAAACAGTGATATAAACGAAACTAAATAATTAATCGGTGCATTTTTCTTATAAATTGAAGATGAAATTCCAGACAGTAAAAAAATAATATAACTTAATTGCTTTGAACACGTTGACAAAACAAAAGAATGTGCTGAGACCAGCTATTAACAAAATCCGCAATCACTTAATTGCAAACCCAATGCAATGATTAAATAATTTCCGATTGGAATAATTTCTTAGAGGAGAAATAAAATTAATATTTATAGTGTGCTTACAATTACTTCAGCGCTTAAATATTAATGGCAAGAAGACAGAATTTTATTTCGACTTAAAATGACGAGATAACATCCTTACTTAACAAGATATTGTTAGAAATCATAATCACGAGTCAGAGCCGTCAGAGTACAGCAAGAGGTTAAAAAAACTAGCCGACAAAATTATATGTTTATCTATTCATTAACAGTTTTAAACGCGCATTAAAAATTGTACGGGTACGCGGGTTTATCGAAAAACGAAACAGCGGTTGAAAGTTCTCTGCCGGTAGAACGTACGGTGGTCCATAAAAATGTTCGTACACCTAACGATTGTAAATAACATAGTAAAAATTCCATTACAGTAGAATTTCCATTATTCTAGATATAATCGAAATATTCGTTACCGCATCTACCGGAATATTACTTT
>NW_027586887.1:0-1365 GCF_028453695.1 Augochlora pura
CGAAATCGCAGATTTGCGTCTGCTGGTCGAAGATCGTCGAGTGAAAATGGGTCCGCGTCTCGAAATTTGCGAAATAAGAGAAACAATTCTTATAAAAGTTCCGGTCTTCTTATAAGAGCTCTGGTCTTCCTATAAGAGTTCTGGCGTTCTTGTAAAAATTCTAGTCTTCTTATAAAAATTCTGGCCAACATATAAAAGTTCTGGTCTTCTTATAAAAGCTCCGATCTTCCTATAAAAGTTCTGGTCTTCTTATAAAAATTCTGATCTTCTTATAAAAGTTCTGGTGTTCTTATAAAAGCTCTAGTGTTCTTATAAAAATTCTAGTCTTCTTATAAAAATTCTGAACTTCTCATAAAAGTCCTGATCTTCATATAAAAGCTCCGGTGTTCTTATAAAAATTCTAGTCTTCCTATAAAAATTCTGGTCTTCTTATAAAAGTTCTGGTCTTCCTATAAGAGATCTCGCAGTTCCTGTAAAAATTCTAGTGTTCTTATAAAAGGTCTGGTCTTTTTATAAAAATTCTGGTCTTCTTATAAAAGCTCCGATCTTCCTATAAAAGTTCTGATCTTCTTATAAAAATTCTGGTCTTCTTATAAAAGTCCTGGTGTTCTTATAAAAGCTCCGGTGTTCTTATACAAATTCTAGTCTTCTTATAAAAATTCTGATCTTCCTATAAAAGTTCTGATCTTCTTATAACAATTCTGGTCTGCTTATAAAAGTCCTGGTCTTCATATAAAAGCTCCGGTGTTCTTATAAAAATTCTGATCTTCTTATAATAGTGCTGGTCTTCTTATAAAAGTCCTGGTCTTCATATAAAAGCTCCGGTGCTCTTATAAAAATTCTAGTCTTCTTATAAAAGTTCTGATCTTCTTATAGAAATTCTGATCTTCTTATAAAAGTCCTGGTGTTCTTATAAAAATTCTAGTCTTCTTATAAAAGCTCTGGTATTTCTATAAGAGTTCTGGCGTTCTTATAAAAATTCTAGTGTTCTTATAAAAGCTCCGATCTTCCTATAAAAGTCCTGGTCTTCTTATAAAAGTTCTAATCTTCTTATAAAAATCTAATCACTATAACAACTGAAAAACATCATCCCTAATACAACAGTAATAACGGTCCACGCGAGTCAATAAAAATCCAAAAATTCCAAAAAACGTTCTAATAATCAGCCATCAACTTGGAACGACTGCTCCGTTCTTAGACGAGCGTAGGATAACAGTACAATCATGCCCCAATCCCCGCGCATTCCGCCGCGTGTAATTAACCACGATCCGCGATCTAATCCCTGAGGAAAAGCTGGCTCTCGATCGTTCGAGCGGCCATCGTGTCTGTTTCGCGAGCGTGCACGCTTCGAATTAACCCTAAAAC
>NW_027586888.1:0-1365 GCF_028453695.1 Augochlora pura
CAGGAATACGCAAAAGTAAGAGGTATCGGTGAAGGTATATTGTTGTGTGAAGGTGCGGATGGACATGTATCCCCAGTGCGAGTCAAGGATGTATTGTTTGTTCCTGAACTGGGAGAAAGCCTCTTGTCAGTAAGGAAATTAACAGAAAAAGGAATAGAGGTAAATTTCTGTGATAAAATGTGCTACATAAAAAAGGGCAATAAGGTTATAGTTACAGCAAGTGCAATAGGTAACCTATACAAACTAAAGATAGTTAACCAGGCACTGCTTGCCACGTGCAAGCATAATAAAGATTGTATACATACGTGGCATAGAAAACTAGGCCACAGAGATCCGCAAGCAATAAAGGAAATGGCAGACAAGAATCTGGTGGACAATATGCAGATTAAGGATTGTGGCATGAAGATCACATGTGAGGTATGCATCAAGGGGAAGATGCAGCGACAAAGTTTCCCAAAAAGGTCATCAACAAGGGCAAAGAAAATACTGGAATTAATCCATACGGATGTCTGCGGGCCAATGCAGACTATTACGCCGAGCAAGAAAAGGTACTTTCTAACATTAATTGATGATTTTAGTAGATATACCCACGTATATTTTTTGCATCACAAATCTGAGGTACCAGACAAAATTGCAAATTTTATTGAGTTAATGAAAACTAAATATGGAACGATACCTAAGTGTTTTCGATCAGACAGAGGGGGAGAATATATAAATCATCGGCTCGAAAAGATGTTTCAGGAAGAGGGAATAGAAATACAGCATACAGTGGCGTACTGTCCCGAGCAAAATGGTGTGGCAGAAAGAAAAAACAGGTCACTAATGGAAATGGGCCGATGCTTATTAAGAGATGCGGACCTACCCAACAAATACTGGGCGGAAGCAGTAAACACTGCTAAATATTTACAAAATAGGATATATTCCAAAGCACTGGACGACATTCCAATCAAGAAATGGGACGGTACTAAGCCAAATATGAAGAACTTTCACAGGTTCGGTGCAACAGTGTATGCTCATGTGCCAGATGAGTTAAGGAGAAAACTAGATGCTAAGGCCCAGAAATTCAAATTCGTGGGGTACTCAGAGGAATCTAAAGGTTATCGACTTTTGGACCCGGAAACCAATAAGGTGACAATTAGCCGAGACGTAAAGTTTCTGGAGAAGGAAGATGATGAAAATGAAACAGTCACCATACATCATGAAACACCAAGGATTCAGGATTCTGTATCAGAGGAATCAACAGAAGAGAGTCTTTCAAGTGAAAGCGAAGCTCAAGAACCAGAAGAAGAATTTCATGATGCAAAGGAGGCGCTAAGTCCCGGATGTCCAAGGACGGTGGAAATGAAGAGAGGTCCAGGGAGGCCA
>NW_027586889.1:0-6091 GCF_028453695.1 Augochlora pura
CATTAACATGTTCCCTGCTGTGTATAACCTAATTGGTAGTTGGATAAGGAACTTCGTCTGCGAAATAGCCTAGTTAATTTTGGCGTCCAGAGTAAACTACTGCTAATGAACTTATTCAAACAATTATATCGTATTGAGCAGAACTATTGCAACTGACGCTTCAAGCGTTTAATGGACCGTTATTGCGTCAATTATCAGCAAACGATTTTAATTATTAACAAACGATAATCAAGCGTTTACCAAGGTTTCGATCAACGTTAATGTTTCAACTAGGTTTTCTCCATTCTGATTTTATTCAGCGTTCCGATGCGAAGTCGTCTATGAAAAATTCTCGTTTGCAAAGAGTGATGACCGCAATATTGGTTCGCGATAACTAAGACAGTCTGTAAATAGTCGTATATTCTTTTATCGTGTCCGAGAATATCCACGATTGTTGGAAACACTTGGTCCTTGAAGAGTATTCGTCATTGTCTTACTATATCTCCGTATATCTCTCGGTATTTTTATAAAGCAGAAAATACGAGATGCTTTATTGCTTATGAATTGTTAAATGGAAGATTTACACACCGATATATTTAACATTTGAATAACAAACGAAAAGATCCGCGTATTTTGATGCATAAATAATAGGATACTTTTGTGCTTAAGATTTTTTTTCACAGCCACGTTCATTAGCACTTCTTTGTTAGCGATAAAATTCATCGAGAGAAAGGAAGTTTGTATTTATTGTCTGTGCACGGTAATTACAATAACAAAATATCGACAATAGAAAAAGTGGATATTACTTTTATCTAAAAAATGTAATTTTGTAGATTATATTCGAAATTTTTAAATCCAATTTGATATGGTATTATAGTAGAGCAAGGTTATGTTACCAGTCACGCCAATTGAAAGTAAGATCCAATTATTTCAATTAGTTATTCATAATTCAAAATATATTTTAAAATGAATATTTCAATTTAAAGCGTGTAAATGAAGAAGGTTTAAAATATTATTTTTATTTTCTCTACATTTTGAATTTCGTGTGTCTTTGACCTTTTGTAAAACTATAATAACTATTATAAGATCGTAGATCTTTACACAGAGGTATTCTTTCAATTGAAAAATTACTTGTTGTGTAAATAAAATGAAAATGAAATTGGATCTAGTTAATTTATACGTTTTATATGCCCATAGTTTGATTATTACTGTTATTACAGAATTATCTTTACACTTTGCATAATAATAATTATATTTATATTTTAATTATATTGTAATACGTATAATTATAATTATTATTATACTTATTATATTTGTTAACATAATAAACAAAAATTGTCTGCGTCAATTACAAGGAATACAAACTAAATAGAAAATACTTTCTCTTTAATCACTTCAATTGATTAAAACCAATATATCAACACTTTTAAATTCTTCCAACAATTCTACTATTTTTAATTGCAACTACTCAATTTTTCCATAAACGCATAAAATGTCTAACAATAGTACATGCATCTTGAGCGTTCAATCTCGTTTATAGAACACAGAACAACAACTTGTAAACTCCTAAACAGTTGAATCTACGTCAACATTGAAGACTGTGTGTTCATTTCGGTGACCAGAGCGTGCGAACACCATACCAATAGCATCGCTGAGTTACAATACGTACAGTTACACGCGACAGGGTGCGTACAGTAGTGAGCTAGTAGGTTACACCGCGATAGTAATGGCGCGCGGACATAGTTCGCCGGGCAGATAGACAGTGTATAAACTAGAAACTTTGCACCCCGGAAGGGGAATAAAGAAAATTCTAACGCCGCCGTAGCTACAGAAAATTTGTTACTACTTACATTACTTCTTTACGCTGTAATATTAACTTTGAAAGTTACACGGTAGCTTCTCTTATCTAGCTGCTCCGTCCACGGTGTACGCAGCGCGGCGCTCACCGCGAATCTTCGATCTGCGAAAAGTGCGCTTCTAAACGGCGCAGCGCATTACGCGAATAACGAGAAACATAATCTATGAAGAGATAATCCGATCTAAACGTTAATATCATTCGGTTCAACGGTTCGGAACGGTTTCGTGATAAATAATGCTGGTTGCGAAAATTTCGTACGGTGTCTTCGCGCTACGGGAAACGGTGAATTCAAATTAGCGTCGCTTTAATGGCCGACTTTCTGTCATTTTGTATACGGTGCTAATATTGAACTGCATATTTTATGCACTCGCAGCAGTATCCTTTATTTTCACGAGCACGGCGGAGCGAAATGTTTTAAACAGTTTCGCGCAGTTTCTGTTTTCTCGGGAACTTGCTATTGGATTGAAGTGGAAAGTTCGTTCCGTTTCGTGTCACAAGATAACGATCTTACTTTGGAACAATTGTAATTAACCCGATTTTATAAATCTATTTCTAGACGGCGTATCCGGATGAACGTTACGGGAAATAGTATGTTTGGCGAGTATGGAACAATCACTGATGATGTTGCATATTAAAATATTAACAAGTGACGAATATACTTGTCCTTTCACAATGCAGAAAATTATATTTTACGCAAATTTATTTCTTATGTATTTTATAGTTTTATTTCATGAATATTGTCAATTGTTGTGGGAATATCATAAAACAATTTCAATGGCTTGATATAGTAATAATATTAATAATAATTCTATTTTAATCCAGACTTTTAGATTCGAGTGTCTCGCATTTTTACAGGTACTCAGATTTGACTATCACGCATTATATGTTTATAATATGAAATTTAAAGACAACTATATGTTAAATATTAACTGTAATGGCAATATTATATATTAGGATGGCCCATAAGTTTCTTCTGACGAAATGAATCCACGATATTTGTTGTTCAAGGTGGATTTATTATGTTATATATGAACCGTTCTGATCTATAAACTTCTTCCATCTTTCAGGAAGCCTCATTATGCCCTCTTTCCAAAATTGTTGAAGCCTATTTGCAAAATATTCATCTAGGTGCGTTTTTATTTCGTTTATGGATTTGAAAGATTTACCACGGAGAGAATTTTTTAAAGAGAGGAACACGTAATAATCGGATGGAGCAAGGTCTAGGGAGTACAGAGGATGAGATATAACGCCCCAATCAAACTGTAATAATTTTTTCAACATGCGATTTTGCGTTGTCGTGATGGAAAACGACGCCTCGTTGGTTCGCCAATTCTGGCCATTTTTCTGCTATGGCGACTTTCAATTGATCCTGGTGTTTGCAATATTTGTCAGCATTGATCGTAGCACCTGAAGGAAGGAGCTCGTAGTACACTACACCTTTCCAGTCCCACCAAATGCACAAAAGAACCTTCTTCGGATGAAGTCCAGGCTTCGCAACAGTCGAAGGTCTATTTTCCTTCGACCAAGTGCGTTTTCGATGCACAATTTGGTATAAAATCCAAGTCTGGTCTCCAGTGCCTCTTGAAGAAAGGATCCCTTTCATGTCACTGGAGAAGCAAATCGCACACAGAGACGCGGTTCATAAGGTCAGTCTCCGTCAATAAGTGCGGAACCCAAACTTCATATCGATTCGCATATCCCATCTTGATTAAATGATTATGTACCGTGGTCTTGGGAATATTAGTGGCATCCACTATCTCACGCACACTATAACGGGGATTTTCAGTGAGCACAGTCTTGATAATGTCCGTATCCGTCGTTGCTGGGCTGCCGCTGCGGTCTTCACCTTCCAACTCGATATTTCCAGCTCTAAATTTTGTAAATCGTGGACGGTCCTAACAGTCGTAGTACCACTCCCGTAAACGGTGCAAATCTCGTCTGCAGTGTCCTTTGCAATATTGCCTTTTTCAAAGGAATGAAGCATAACATGCCGCAAATGCTTCTTTTGGCTCTCCATATTGAACGGTGCAGAAAAATTTTTAAAAAAGACTTTGTCATCAACGAAACGTCGTACTTTGAAGAGCTCTTGGGGGCGACTGAAACCGATGCCATAAACGGCTAAAAGATAAGCCTGTATGTTTATATAAAAACATACGCTTAAAGTCACTCATAGTGTGGCGCGGAAAGAACTTATGGGACAACCTAATATATTCTTCCAGCACTGTACATTATTTTCTTTAACAGAATATTCCTCGAAACACGAGACAGCCGTATGCTCCGCCTGAAAATCAGGAAAACACTCTCGACAATGCAACAACGCGAGCCCGGTCACTCGGAAACGTCCAACACAAAAGGGGGGCCGCCATCGTCGATGACTCGAAGTGCTTCATTCCCCGAATAAAAAATCGCCGTAGGATTCCCGTGGAAGAGCGAGAGCCTTATCTTTCCGTAGGAAACGAGCCGGCGACGGGACGTGTCCCCTTTCCAATTTAAATATCAATTGCGCCGAGTGAATCCGGAATGAACGCCAGCGGATTAAACGAACCGAGAAGTCAGGTGAAAGGTTGAAATACAAATGGATGCGTTTGAGAACGGCCGACAAGCTGAAAGGGTCGGCGTGATTGCTCGTGTTCGACGGAAGAACGCGAAACAGTTTATTCCACGGGGCACGCGTATTTTCTTTAGATCGGAGGAGAAGCAACGCGCCGCGCCGTCTCTCTCTCTCTCTCTCTCTCTCTCTCTCTATCTCTCTCCGGAGAAATGCATTATTTCTCATTGGAACGCGCGTGGATCGATACCCGTTCGTCCCGTTTCTGTGTACGGCCGTCGCACGCGAGAGACGCGGCCCTCCCCTTGTCTCGCGGAACATCGCGATACAACGCGTTGCGACTGATTGTCCTTCGGTCGACTGAACAGCCTTTGTCACCGTTGAGCTCCCTTTGCCTAGGCAAGACCTAGGCGTAATCGCGAAATCTCGGTGCCACGCCGGCCGAAAACGCGCGGGCGACGCGAGAGTAAAGCGACAGTCGCGTGGCACGGCGACGCTACGTCCTTCTTCTGCTCTGATAACTGGCCTAATTGCCCGCGAGACTCGTTGCATCCGTCTCGACACGTCAGCTACCTTAGTCTCAGCAAAAAGTGCCGTTTAACGAAATTAAAGCGACACCGAGTTCTTGTTGAAAAACTAGCAATCGATTAAAATTAAACGTGGCAAACGGAGAACCGATAAATGTGCAATAGTTAAGGGAACACTCTCTGCAGTTATTTCATAATAACTGTTTATATATTTTATATTTGTTCGATTTGTTTATTTAGTCTTTTGGTAGTGCTTAACCCTTTGCGGACGAGAGGCAACAGTCGTTGTTTATGCTAAGATAATTTGTATATAAATTATACAATTGCATATAATTGTATGTAAATTATATTTGTTTATATACAATTTAAGATAATTGTATATAAATTATATAATTATATAGTTGCATATAAATTATATAATTATATAGTTGCATATAATTGTATACAAATTATATTTGTATTAGATATAAATTAAAATAATTTGTATACAAGACACTCGACACATCTGAGAAAATCGCTTCGTCCCTCTACCTCACTTGACCGAAAAGTCATCGTCTGTAAAGGGTTAAACCAAATAGTTTATTTACGCGTTATTGCATTATGTTCGCTAGTGCCAAAAATATTCATAAATTGTCGTCACGTTGGCAACAGGGCATAAGTTACGATTAGATAAAATTATTATAATAATACAATAAATATTAGGTGCATATAAAATTTATCTTTTTAAGAACAGATAGAATTTTCCGGTAGACCTAATATATTGTATATTCGATATTATTTTTATTTTATTTCGCCTTTCGAATACTCGAAACGTCTGAAAATTAACCAATATATTATATCTCAAATTCCACTAAAATTGTAACTTAAACAGCAAATCTTTACATTTATGTTCACTATTACACGAAATATTGTTATTTGCGACAAGTATACTTCAAAGAGACAGCTAACTAATTACGTTATAGAAAATACTGTCATTGTATATAACGAACACGTCAAGAAGTTAAGAAGTCAACTTGAAACGGAAAAAGAAATAATTCAGAAAAGATTTTTCAATAATTAATTTTTATAAAAGTGTACGGTTAAACTAGAGTTGAGTTAAAGAGCCACATTTTGAGTCGGTTGTTTCAGAGAAAGAAATAATTCAGAAATGAGAAAAATTTTTGAATAATTAATATTTAT
>NW_027586890.1:0-1364 GCF_028453695.1 Augochlora pura
TGGCTGGTATTATATGCCACCTTCCGTGCATAAATTATTATTTCACGGAGCAGATATTATTCAACACGCATTAGTACCAATAGGACAACTTTCTGAGGGAGGAAGCTCTTGAAGCACGGCATAAAGATTTTAAACAAATTAGAACACGAAACACCCGAAAATAGGCTAGGATAGAAACAAACAAAGATATACATACTATTATATATCGTCTCATTTGACATCAGATCCGTACATGACCACCATACGAATCAAATCGTGTACTAAAATAAATAGGGAATTAGATCTAGAGGCGTTAGATTGAATAATTAATAATAATATAAGAAATATAATACTAATAGTTATAATTATAATAACAATACTAATAACGATAATAATAATAAGAAGAAGAAGAAGAAGAAAAATCATGAATTTCTCTACATCGAAATCGTCGCGGAACCTTCGAACTTCGCGGAACGATCCTAATTGTTGCACTCGCCCTCGTAATTGGCACAAGTATATCGTACCAAAGTGTATAATGAATAGTTTCATAGCTAATGAAAAGCTTGCACAATTAATCATGCCACACGCGGCGTTATTTCCAACTAAAACGGTCCAACTAATTGTTTTCCTAACTGCAACACCGCGATTAGTGTTCCATCCACCCCCCCCCCCTCCCCCCCTCCCCCGAGCTGGAAATCTCTAAATTAACTTCCACGTTAATTAAAACATTTCGAAGCGTTGTTTTACAGCCTGTACATTTTGCCGCGCATCGTTAATCAATGTCCGCCAATTATATTCCCCGCGTAACTTCCGCGTTTTCCTACTTCATCGACGGAGAACCGCGTTTCCGGGGCCGAAAGCATAATCACCGGCCAACAATGATCGCGACGAATCTCGGCCGTTCAATTAGTTTTCTATTACCGACGACAGAGCGCGCGTTCTCCGTTACAGGGGGAAAAAATTACGGTCCGAGCCGCCTCCGTTCTGCTCTGTCAGAAAATTTGTTTAAAATCGAGAAGCTCGCCGAGCGCCTCGATCGGCGATGCTTCAATCGCGATTAACGCAATTTGACGATGCGCGCGCGGCAGCTTCGAAATAGTAGAACGGAAAAGACTTCCCTCCGTAGCGTCGCGTCCGCGCGCAATTACGGGGGAGAAAACAATTCGCCGAGCCTGCGTAGAATTTCGATGGAGATTTTAAATCGCTATAAATTCCAATTAACTTTAAAACGGCAATAATAAATCGTCGGTGGGTGAATTGAAATTGTTACAGATATCGGCGAGGAGTTCGGTTGGAAATTGTTGCGGTTCGTCTCTAACGGCGAAAACTTTGGTGAAATTCGCGTACACGGGGTAATTGCCCCCTCTCTCTCCCCCCTCCCCCCC
>NW_027586891.1:0-1364 GCF_028453695.1 Augochlora pura
ATAGGAAGTTATTGTAAATTCTTTAAATTGTTTCAAAGTTAATTGTATGAAACTGTGGAGGAGTGCGAAGGGTTACTTTTCTGTCCTATATCAGAAAGAAAAGTTTAAGCTTGATCTCCGCTCGATTAGAACTGACATAAACATTCGAATAACAGATCTCCACTATCGTACACTTCCAACTGTTACGCATGTTATTCAATCCTTTCCAGACACGCTTCGAGTAGCTTGCTTTCACAAAAAGAGGAGCAACTTGTTACACCTTTTAAGCTCGGAGCGCTACTTTGCCTGCGACATTTTATCGTGATAGGGAATTATGTTATCAATCGCCTTGCGTCAACAACGTTCTTCATTTTCAACCGTTAAAAAATAAAAGAAAAAAAAACGATATTTCCATTTCTGGCGCAATCCGTATAATTCGCCTGCATCCACGATTCAAACATATACACCGATTCGTGGACATTATTTACCTCGGCGAGGTATTCCTATTTGCGTAAGATTACCCTCGAGCATCTACCCGCGTTCGACGACGGATTTTCATGCAAACTATGCGAACGATACGACACCGTAAACCCGTCATTCCAGTCTTCATTCAGTCAGAAATCATATTCTTTCTTGTCCTGTTCTGTCCTGTTCTGGCCTTCCATTTATCGACCAATTTCTACGCCGATTAAAGCGGCTTAAATTACCTCCATATTGTAAAACAGACAGTTCGCGATCGTATACACACCGCTCCAAAAGTATCGGAATACCTGCTGACTTAATATATATTGTAATTTAGTATAAATTGAAATTTAGTACTCTGTTTAGGTAATGTTTTATGCTCTGTATTATGTTCTATAGCATCGTATCGTTGAAAGTATATACTAAGCTAAAAGTGTTTGTCGATTATGCAATTAGTCTCACCATTCGTCGCGTTCAGTTTATTTCGTATAATACGTTCTCGAAATACATATGTGGAACATACTAAAAACACTAATTAAAATAAATGTCGAAATTATTAAGAGAAGAAATTCAAAAACGTGGGGGACATACCGACGAAATGAAAACTTAATTTTCTTTTATAAAATTGACGTTATTTTTTTGTTTATTCATATTTCTTTATATTATAATAATACTTTATAGTAAAACTAACATCAACTTTATAAACGAAATTAAATCTTCTTTTCGTTGATATATTTACCACGTTCTTTACTTACTTTTATATGAAACTCTAATATATATTCTTTTATATATTTTTTTATATGTAAATTTATTTGTAATTTTATATATATTTTTTATACATAATTTTCTACCTAATTTTATTAAGTTACAGTTTCATACAATTAACTTTGAAACAATTTAAAGAATTTACAATAACTTCCTAT
>NW_027586892.1:0-1364 GCF_028453695.1 Augochlora pura
CTTCCGATTTCCAATTTAAAATCAAATTACCTGACATATGAAATTAATTAATGCGCTCGTACAACATCGAATACAACATAAAATAATGAGATCTGTTTCCAATTGACACGAGGTATTGACAGATCGAACATTTTCTTCCATTTGTCACGGATATTCATCGCAGCTTGATTTACGTCAAGACACTTCAATGCAGCAAAGTATTAACCGACGCGTAAAATCGACTATTTACGATAACTCACACCCCCGTGAGCTGCTGCGTCTGATCCGCAGCTGTATCGATAAAAAGTCGACGAAAAATTTCGAGCCCGAACGACCGGCCCTCCCCGCCGATATCGGCGATGAAATTCGGCGGTGCGCCGTAACGGCGACGATTCCGCGATCGAATATTCCGCGGCGCGCGAACGGAGCGATATCGTAAGCAATTTATTAACTACGATTTACACGGCCGGTATGAAAGCCTGAAAACACCGGGGCGACGGCGTCGCCGTCCCCCCCTGTAACTCTGCAAACAGTCGCGACGATACGGGAATAAAAATTGCGAGCGGGACGGGCGAGCGCGACGAACAATTTCTATAAAATTCCGCGGCGACGTTGCGACGGCCGCGCGCGCGTTCGTAAAACCGCAATTCCCCGGGAAAATAAAGTTCCCCGGGTACGCGCGGCGCGCGACAACAATTTTTACAGCGCCGTGCCCCCGGCTGAAACAAGACAAACAAAAACGGTCCGCGCGGCCCCCCGGGAACGTAATAATAATTTACAAGCTCGTCCGAATCCGATCGAGCGATTCGTTGATACGCGCGCGCGGGGGGAGAGGGACGAGCTAACAGCGATCCACGACCGGCATAAAATTTTCAATTCGCCCGCGCGGACTTTCATGACGGGAACCCGCGGCGACAATTTCTGTCGATAGTAAAAATCAAACGGGTGAGAAAAAGAGAAATTCGGAGGGGGGGGGCGGGTGGGAAGGGAGCGCGGAGACGAGGGGAGAAACCGGCCGACGTTTCGTTCGATTCGAGGCGGTTAGATAAATTAATTTCACGTTAATATTCGTCTCGAAATTGCGGCGGAAATTCCGCTTATAGGAAGCAGTCGAAAGCGATTTTTGAAACTTTTCTTTTACAATATCCATGAAAGAATTTTCTAAAATTTTATGTCATCTAAATATTTACGTTTAATTTTTAGATCGCCGATTTCACGACTACTATATTATTCCTAACTTATGAAAATAGAAATTGTCCAAGACAATTATAATAAAGAAAAATTAAAATGAAGTAAATAGTTCCTTTAATAATTTCGCTATATTAAAAATAGCGTAGGGATATTTAATCCTTTTTATGTCTTTGCAATTCTAGATTTTCATTAAT
>NW_027586893.1:0-1364 GCF_028453695.1 Augochlora pura
AGAGAGTCTGGACCCCCAATTACTCGGTAGGGTGGTGGACACACTGTGTCCGCGCAGCGCGGAGGTGTCCACGCCCGATCCCGAGGTGGGGGCCCACCCCTGGTCTACCGACTTGGAGATCACGGGGGAGGAGATGGCCGGGATAATAAAGTGGCTCCGGGGCAAGAATACTGCACCGGGGCCCGATGGTATTCCCGGCCGAGTCTGGGTGCTCCTTCCAGCGTTCTGGGGGGGAGGGTAAGGGGTTTTTATAATTACCTTTTGAGGTCGAGGCAATTCCCCGACCTCTGGAAACAGGGACGGATGGTGTTCCTAAAAAAGGAAGGGAGGCCGAAGGATTCGCCCTCCGCGTACCGGCCGTTGTGTCTGCTGGATGAGGTGGGCAAATGCTTTCAGAAGATCATAGCGGCCCGCCTCACCAGCCACCTGTCCCGCGTTGGCCCCGACTTGGCGGACTGCCAATTCGGCTTCCGGGAGGGACGGTCGACAGTCGATGCCATCGACCGACTGAAGTCCCTCTCGGGAGAGGCCGTGGCAGGAATCGGGGTGTGCTTGGCGGTATCATTGGATATCGTCAATGCGTTCAACACCCTGCCCTGGTCCGCCATTAGGGGGACGCTGGTTCATCACCGGGTGCCCCCAGGGCTCACAAAGACCAACCTTCACCTCCTCGTGGTGTGGGCCGGTAACACTCTTACTCAATAAGGTGGCTAACGAAGGACCTGGCACGTTATTTGCTGGGGCAGTTTAGCGTGAATCTCGTTGGCCGTCACCAAGCGTCAAAGACCAATCCAAAGAGAGTCTTGATAACGACATACCTGCCTACATATTGTAGTGGTGAGTGATATATGGGTGCGCCCATCACTACCTCGGAGTATTTTGCCCTACCACCCCGTTGGTGCGTGAGAAGGTGTTCGTCACCCGCCACCAACGGAACAAATTAATATTCGATTATACACAATGCTGGGTTTTATCAATGGATTCAGACTGTCTATAGCGAACGTACATTAGAAGCGCTCCCTGAATTGGGTTATATTTATAACAACGAGTGCACACAGAGGTGCAGGAAACGACTTAGTCAGTGATAGAGGGGCAGCTATCACCGGTGTGAATGTAGGTAGAGAGGCATGGGGGTGTCCCCATGTCTACTTTGATTTTTAAGTTGCTACACCTCAGTGGCAATGGAATATCATACAGCAAAAGATGCCCTTCCGCCGACATGGAGGCAAGACCGGGAACTCTGGACCCGCGAAGTGGACCAAACCGGCACCTTTGCAGGAGGTATCACCGCTGCTTTTCCAGCCGTAGGTGGAAACAACTTTTGTTTCCGTGCGTATGCCCATAGTGGCGAGGCCGCACACCAG
>NW_027586894.1:0-1364 GCF_028453695.1 Augochlora pura
TTCATTATCCCATCGATAAATGTAATGTTTCCAACACCACTGTACGCTATACAGCCCCATATCATTATGTTTCCTCCGCCGTGTTTCACAGTTGGTCTAATATTCTTTTGTTGAAGCTCAGTATTAGGTTTCCTCCAAACAAATCTCTTCCCATCCGTCCCAAAAATGTTAAATTTAGACTCATTTGAGAAGATAACACGTTTCCAAAATTCGATGGGTGTATTTATTTACGTTTTAGCGAAACCTAGACGCTTTTCTCTATTTATATTACTAATGTTGTTTCTGTTGTAACTGCGGTGTGTTCGTAATGCGTGAGAGTACGTGAACGGCGAAGCGAGGCAGCGGCCTTAAGGTATCGATCAATAATATAAACAAATGAATGAAGCGATCGCGAGAGGGACTAAAAAGGAAGACCGTTAAGTAGTCAGCGTCCAGCATCGAAGCGTTAACCACTTGACGCTCGGGTTATTTCCGCAAAAATGTAACTAAAAACATCAGGTTTTTTTTATTCTATATTTCAAATGTACATATTATATACAATTCAAAATAATTATTAAATAAAAAATAATTATACTAAGTATTACTAATATAAATTATAATAAGAAAAAACATCGTAAAAAATGAATTGCTTGCTTTATTATGATAAATTTCAAAACATGGCTCCAAATATAAACCGACTCCACAATTTTCACACCAATATCGACTTTCCCTCCGGACGCGTTTCCCTGTATTGTCTCGTTTAGAACAGCAGATTACACATATTTTTGTTGGCCTAGTTTTATTTTCAGTTTCAGGAATTGATTTTATAAAATGATGTTCTGTCAATTGCATTGGGTTTGGAGTCTTACTAGGGCGTCCATCTTTTGAAGAAAAATGCGGCGAAAAGATCTGAATTATCTAAATTAAATTCCATCTTCACTGTCACTTTCCATTATAATCCTTCAAAATCAAACATTTTCTCAATATACATACACGCACATAAATAAAAGATGGTACAAAAATAGAATAAAAAATGTATTCTTTAGAAATTTTGAAAGGAGTAAAAATGCTAGACGTAAATATGTACTTACAAAAGGTTTTGCAATGTTTTACAATAATATATAACAAAGAAAACAATATCCAAGAGTTCGAACAAATATTCAACAACGTTTGGCCAGTGTGGATCGTTCATATCTTATACAAACTACGAAGAATTCAAACGGGCGAGTAGCGCTCGGGTTGATGCGTTTGGGCACGTGTGACGTGCGCGAGCACTGCTCGTTCAAAAGCATCAAGTGGTTAAAAACATCGTTTGTACTGTTACTAGTCTAAATATTATTCTATGTATTACTAGTCTATATATTCCTTTATTTATTAAATTGAGT
>NW_027586895.1:0-542 GCF_028453695.1 Augochlora pura
TGGTCCCCGGTTTATTGCTGCTCGTTCTTCGCGATATAATTAGCGGGGCGGAGTTCTCCGCCGTACGAAAATATGGACTGTTGATTATTAACCCTTTCGCTACGGCAGTCCGTTCCGCAGGAGTAGCGCCGCTGAACGATGCAACGCGCCGCGCAGTGCGCATGATGCGCATCGGCAGTCTTCGATGTTCGCACTGACGTCTTTAACCCTTTCGCGCCGAGCGCCGCATATACGCGGCATCCACTCGACGGATATATCCGTCGTTCGGCTCTGCGAGTTTCCACGTCGATGACGGATATATCCGTCGATCGGCTCTGCGAGTTTCCACGTGGATGACGGATATATCCATCGTTCGGCTCTGCGAGTTTCCACGTGGATGACGGATATATCCGTCGCTCGGCTCTGCGAGTTTCCACGCGGATGACGGATATATTCGTCGTTCGGCTCTGCGAGTATCCACGCAGATGACGGATATATCCGTCGTTCGGCTCTGCGAGTTTCCACGTGGATGACGGATAGATCCGTCGTTCGGCTCTGCGAGT
>NW_027586895.1:642-1363 GCF_028453695.1 Augochlora pura
TCGGCTCTGCGAGTTTCCACGTGGATGACGGATATATCCGTCGCTCGGCTCTGCGAGTTTCCACGTGGATGACGGATATATCCGTCGCTCGGCTCTGCGAGTTTCCACGCGGATGACGGATATATTCGTCGTTCGGCTCTGCGAGTATCCACGCAGATGACGGATATATCCGTCGTTCGGCTCTGCGAGTTTCCACGTGGATGACGGATAGATCCGTCGTTCGGCTCTGCGAGTATCCACGCAGATGACGGATATATCCGTCGTTCGGCTCTGCGAGTTTCCACGTGGATGACGGATATATCCGTCGTTCGGAGCGAAAGGGTTAAACGAAGCCCCCGTGTGCCGTTGTAGCGGTTCTCTCGCGACACGCCGGCGCGCGTTTACGGTTTCGCCGCTCGGCGTGTCGCGTTTCGCGACGGTTCTCGTCTTAAACAGCGCTTTCCACTCGTCGCATACGTCGCTCGTTTTCTGTTTTCTCGTCTACGCGGGAACACGAGCAAGAAAAATCCGCGCACGCCGAGCGCATTAAAACACTCTCGAGATAATGCGACCGCAACCTCGCCGGCCGGAATAAATTACATATATTTAATTATTCAAATGCGCGCTCGCGCACGCTACACCCGGGAACACACGCGCTTGCGCGCGCAGAGATCTCGCGTTGGAAACGAATTTCCCCGTGTAAACCGGACCCGGTTTGAATTTTTCAGTATCATTAGCCGGT
>NW_027586896.1:0-1363 GCF_028453695.1 Augochlora pura
TCATTGTTGACAAGATCTTTTTGATCTGTCCCCCTATTTTGCTCGCCGTTATTATTACCGGTGGCTATGGAGATCAAAGAATGAAACGTGATATATAAATTAATTAAAGCTCGTACGTAAGGAACTGTTCGCTCGACAGTGAAGGCAAAACGAATTTATTAATATAATGGGTTTCGAATCGCTGCGGCTAATGCGCTGGGGATTCTTCTTATTATTTATTATATCAATAAATCTTTACGCAGAATCAGAGTTCGCGGAATCTTAATGTAATTCACAATAAGTTTTGATCGACTCCTAACAGGAATTTCGATGAATTAATTACGACGAGCACAGTTCATTAATTTGTTGTAGCTAGATAATATGTGGACAATTTTACTTGTAAATAACGAGATCGATTTTCAAAGATAATCTCCGCGCAAATTAATTCCAGTATGCGTACCGCTAAGTAGAAATTAATTTGTTATATTTAACATATGTGCGCGGAACAAACTGAGATTGGTTTGCAACGATGGTGCTGGGTAAATTAATTTTGAGAGGTCACGTCAGCTCGAAATTAATTTATTGTATTTGCACTGCGCCAAGTTTTCTTGCGAATTATTAGATCGGCTTCAGCGGGAATCTACCACAAATTAATTCTCCAAAGATGGTATTACAGAAGCAGATTTATGCCAAGATTCCCTATTAATTTATGAAATTCTCGTCAACGAGAAACGGCAGACGTTAATTGTTAAATTAATTCATTGATTAATTTATTTTATTTAAGATATCTGAACTAATATTCTTTTTTAAATAGTTCCTGGTAATTTATTACACAAATTAATTTTTTAAGGATGCTATCAGGTAGAAATTCGTGTATTATATTAAATAAATTTAATGTTAAATGTATAGTTAAATTTATAGTTAAATTTAATGCAAGTTTTCCAGTAAGATGTCCTGTAAATTAATCTTCTTCGTGTGCAAAGGATTAAATGGTCTTTAAAAAGAATTCACGTCAAATAATTCAGCGCTTTGTTTCGTACCGCGGAAATCGATTTCGCTAAAAGACTTTCTCGTTTTCGAATTACGGGAGCGGTTCTCGATTGACTAATATTGCCAGAGAGAAGAGGGTATCGACAGAAAATGGGAGCCCACCATTTGTCGCGGTCAGGGCTGAAGTGGAAACAGTGAGTAATGGACAGACACAGAAGTCCTCGCGCACGCAGCGCCGAGTCTCCTTCGAATTCTCCGTGTCGATTTCGCAGACAATGGAGCCCCGTCGACGGGATTCTTTCCTCGAATATATTCGCGACGCGCTCCCACAGAAAATTGGTCACCCGACAACAGCTTCGACAAGTAGCGAGGCACTTCCGAGATCTTCCGCGGC
>NW_027586897.1:0-1363 GCF_028453695.1 Augochlora pura
TAACGTGATATCCTGTTTCCTGTATTTGTATATTAAAAATAATAGAAACTAGAAATATATGTTTATATATTACTGTATTAGAAATAATAGAAAAGAGAAGTATGTATCTGTATATTCTTAAATTAGAAATAATAGAAAATGAAAATATATATTTATACGTTTCTATTGTATATTAGGAATAATCGAAAACAGAAATATACGAAAGTATATATATAAAACATAAATATATTAATAAATATAAATATATCAGAAATAAGTGGAAATGTATATTTCTATATTAAATATAATACAAAATATAAATGTATATATTTATATATTCTTATTTTAAAAATAGTAGAAAAACAGAAATATACATTTAAAAATAAATTATAAATTCTTAACAAATTACATAAAATTTATTGAAATTTAACCCCTTACCGTACTTTGACGAGTCCGACTCGCGATTGAAATTACTATTAACAAATTAAGTATGGATGTTATTCTGTCCCTTAAAATCGGAATAAAATTCTAATCCCTTGTTATTAATATTTAAGTATTCGAGTAAATTCAGGCACGGAATAAATGTTACTGTTCTGTCTGTTGGGTCGTCACGGCGTCAACAATAATAGCGACGAATTGTGACGTTATATGTGTGGACTGTATTAAACGGAGGACCGGAATTTAGTGGCGAAAAAACTGATATATTTAGCCTCGTACTATTTACACCTTTCCTTCGGAGGTCCGAGGTCCTCGAATTCTATTCCAACTCTGACGTTCGAAAAAATGTCTTTCGAGGTAAACTGCTACCCCTCTCGCGCATTTCTAATACTCGCTGATTGGTTTTCCATGATTTTGGCAATAACCAATCGGCGAGTCTGTTTCAAGAAGGCGCCCTTTCTTTGCGCCTTAGCGTGTCCTTTTGGAAGTTGCTGGTATATGGAAGGGGTGACAGCGATATTTTAACAAAGACGGGAAATTCCTCCAGGTGTGATCACGGCTGGCCACCGTTGTAAACTAACATGGGACTCACCCTTCGGAACTTTCCTTTTCTTATGATACGTCTTGGCTATCGAGGCCGAGAGAAACGAAATTCTAAAGTTAAGCAATAAAGTACGCGTTCTCTTGGCAGGACAAATAATTTAAATCTAAATCGCATGCCAGATGTTAGCCAAAAGTCCCAAGCTCAAAAATAGCCGACTAGGCCCTTCCGTGTCATAAAGAATATTAGTACTGGGCACTACACTGTCCCTTCTTATAAATTATGTCAATTGAAAAATTCGTGATCGCGGTAACTGTGAAAAAAAATGGTACGGCAAGGGGTTAAGGAAGACAGGTCTCTCTCTTCCCGCAGGACTCGTTCCATGCGCGTTACGTGATGTTACTG
>NW_027586898.1:0-1363 GCF_028453695.1 Augochlora pura
ATATCAACTTTGTCAATCACTGAAAACGAATACAATTAATTTTATTATTGTTCAAACATATATACAATTAACTTCGTCAATCGTCGAACAAACATTCAATCAACCTTTTATCATTCATCAAAAACGTGCTCAATCAACTTCGTCATGCGTCAAACACATACTCAATCAACTCCATCAATCATCAAAGATGAATTCTATGAACTTGCTCACTCGGCAAAGATAATACCGAAGACAAATATTTTATAGAACAGCAGAAAATATCCCGGGAACCCGAAGTCACTTCGCGGAAGAACTATTATAGGTTATTGGTTTCGCCGAAGTATATCGTTCTAAACATTCGCCCGTTGCGCCGGGACGAACGCATTCAGCAACATACCCGAAACCGAAAATCGAAACGATTTCAACACCACTCGCGGATTCATTCGATTCCGCCGATTCCGCGGATTAATGGAATTATTTCGAATTCCGTTCGCGCACGGAACAGTGTAGTCCCGGTTAAAAGGTATTTATGAAGCGTATTTAATTACGTATCGCGATACCCCTCGCGGCGGCAGCAGCAGCAGCAGCAACTATTCATTCGACGTCAATGCCGATTACAATAGATCCCACGCCTCGCTCAACTATGGTAATTACGCTTCGTTATCGATTTCACCCGACTACGCTGGCGGTAATTATTACGAGCCGGGTATTCAATTTCGATGCCGAATGAATTACTTTGACCGGGGTCGGTTATGACAGGCAAACTACTCGCCGATATTCGAAGCCAGATATTGTCTGTACCAATCTGTCAACGTAACGACGTTAAACATCCGTAACTAACTGGTAATTATGGCGCATTCATTGCCAATTTGCCGGCCGTCGAATCGAAACGAGCTGATTCTGCGATAGAAAAATCGGACGATTGCTATGACGGTCCGCAGAGACGAGGATTGCATCGTTTAATCAATTATTAGGATCGATGGATCGTAGCGGAAATGAACTTTCGAGATACATTATTTCTACGGTAATTTTTGGTATAAAAGAAAATTTAGGAAAAATAATAACGATGTGATAAATATAACAAAAGTTATATATAATAGATATAAAAATGGCCATTTTTAGACGGCTCTAGAAACGTGAGAAATTTTTTTGTCCGACTGTAACCACCACAAAATCAAAGATTGAGCCTTCTTTTTTACAACGACTCAATGACATAATAAATAAAATAAATGTAATAAAATTGATATATAATAGATATAAAAATGGCCATTTTTAAACAGCTCTAGAAACGTTGGCAATTTTTTTATTCAACTATAACCACTACGACTGTGAAGATTGAACCTTCTTCTTTACAACGACTTAACGATATATTAAATATAATAAA
>NW_027586899.1:0-1363 GCF_028453695.1 Augochlora pura
TTTCTTCCAAAATTAGAATATTTAATCTGCCGTATAGGCGCGAGTTCGAGAAGGGTCACGCGTCCCCGATTCACTGTATCATCCGCGGTATGATCTGGTCACGTAGGCCTAGTCCCCACTACCAAATTTCCTAGTTCAGCCGCATATAAAAGGGCCAAGATTTTTCTCCTCATCGGGAAGTTTCAAATCAAATCGCGACGCGAGACGCGGGCAGTTTCAAGTCAAATCGCGACGCGAGACGCAGCAAGATCGAGCCGAGTCTCCTTCGAGCAATAGTTAACCCCCGCCGATTTGGTGCGTAAACCAGGGAGCGTGTCTTAGGACTATCGCGAATCGTACACTAGACTTACGCACTTGTAATAAACTGAAGTTGTTAGATTATATTAGTTTACTTTCAATTCAGTGTACAAGTTATTTCATTCCATTTCCCAGTTCGAGTCAGTTGTTGGTAACGATCCCACAAAGGTACACCTTTGCCGCTCGAGGTGTATCAATTAATATTTCTTTCGAAGTTACGAGGCAAAATTAGAATCGATCCAAAACTCATTTACCTCCGGCCACGTGTGCAACTGGCCCTCGGCTCGTAACAAGGGTCTTCTCGTCCCCTAATATAATTTAAGTATTTTTACTTAAAATTTAAATTATTTTTTCAATATAAAGACAGTATATATTTCATCAACGTCTTTATACAAGCCTTGAATGTGAGTGAGTGAAAGGGAAATAAAGAAAGAGAGAAATAGAATTAATAAGAGTGAATAGGAATGAAACAACAAGTGATATATTCCTATTCACTCTTATTAATTCTATTTCTCCCTTTATATATATAAAGGGTGTCCCAAAATTCACGCAAGATTTGAATTTTGCACCATTTCTGCGGTAAAGTGTTGCCAACCAAAAAAAAATACAGAATGACAGCTGACAGTTCAGGGTTATTAAAGATGGAGCGCTACACAAAAGAACAACTCATTTTTATTGTTGAACAATTCAATTACTGCATGAGTCATTTCCTGGTCGTATATATATATGTATAGATCCTGTATATATATAGAGGGAGAGAGAGAGAGTATGAAAGAGTGAGAGAATGATAATAAGGAAGAGAGATAATGAGGAAAAGGGCTGGAAGGGCTGGAAGGGTGCAAGAGCCAAGGGAGAAGGTCAAGGCATTAAAAGGAGAACCGTCACCCTGCAAACTTCTACGTGTCGCAATTCTTGTTACCGTATTTCTCACCGTTGTTATTTTATTCATTTGCAGTCTTAAGTCGTAGAAAGTTGCTATAAAATATTGTCAACTCCTTGCCGTACTTTAACGAGTTAGACTCGTGGTACTTATTTATAATAATAAGCTGTTAGGTATGAATGTTCA
>NW_027586900.1:0-6088 GCF_028453695.1 Augochlora pura
GCTATGTTACATCGGAAAGTAAGCTAGAGAGCTTCGCTACCATCTGATATTACGAATTCGACGAAACTGTCGCCTGCGTTCTCGTCGCATCGTCTACTTCTTACGCTTCGACTCGACGAACACTCGTCTTAAGGCGAATCTGTGCCGCTTTCCTGTATAATGAAACTTTTTATCTAGCCTATTCGAAAAGTGTCGATGTTCCGTTCTAAACTACCTTCTCCGTCACGAACGCGTCCATAATGAGCCGGCGTTCGGTTCGACGCGTCGTTCGCACCGATCTTGAAATTTCGCTTGTTCACCCGGCCGGCTATCAGCGGCTCGCGTTATTAAATTATTGTCATCACGGTCGAGCTCCGCGAGAAGCGTAACGGAAAGAAGAATCCGAAGGGTTGAATTTACGAGAATTGGCTGATCAGAGGGAAACAGGCGTCGTAACGCGACGTGTGACGATTTTCACGCTGCCGTAGCAACGTCGTTACGCTGAAATCTGAATCGGCGTGACATCGTGCTGACACGATAGCCGCGTTCCGCGTTACGGAATCCTCAACACGCTGAATATGGATGATGATCCTCCGCCTCCTACGGCCGGGCTCTATTTGTGGTACATTGAGCTGTCACACCGGCCATGGAATTATGAAGGCTCCCGATGATAACCCGTTAAGCGTACGTACTAATGGACGACTAGCCAAAGCACGTCCTAGAATTTACGCCGCGAGCGTTCGCGATGATTTAAACGTCGCCAAGTTCTTACCGAAAATACGCGCGGTGATCGAGCGATTTAGAGAGCGTCATCTCCATCAGCCAATCGCGCGGCTGATTCGATGATTCTGATCGAGATCAGCCCGTTGCTGACCTCTCGGCTCTCGTTTCTAATCTCTCGACTCGTTTCTAATCTCTCGACTCGTTTCCTCGTACCAAGACAACATAAGAACTGATATCCAATCATTGAAAAAGCATCTTTACGGCTAAATAGCATTTATTATCAGAAGCGTGCAAGAACAAGTAGCAATTAGCTCTCCCGCTCCCATTTATCCACATCCGGCAGCGTTCGCAGGAAAATAAGTCAAATCCAACTCCAAATAAGTGGGGACAGATGACGCATGCGCCGAAAGTCCGATACATCGCGCGGCATCTATCGGGTCAACGGTATAAATCATTACTAATGCGACGCGAAGATTAAGGTTGCTTAAAGTCATTCTGCATCTAAGATGAAGCGCTATAAATATTATTCTTTCTATTCGAGGTATATTCCTTCATCGAATACTGTTAAATAACGCATTCAGGCAATCGGGAAAAATACAAAAATATGTAAAAGAAGAACAGAAATATACGCGTTTAAGATTCCGCGGATATTTTTCGACCCGGCTCGAGCATGCACGGCTTAAGCGTCGCGCAGGTAAAACGTCGCATATCCATGACGGATAATGCAACAAATGCCTCCTGTGTGTCCGTGGTATCAGCTTGGAACCGGCTCGCTGATAGGAACGCTTAACTGAATTTAAATATGAAAAGTGATACAGCCCGTGCTCCCGGCTCGATTCATCAACTTGTCTGATTGATTGCGGGATTAGTCCGACTCGGGGCTTATAAATTAGTCGAACGACTTCAATACTCTCGTTAACGCGGGACCTTGCGAACCTTGACCGAGAAAAGTGTCGAGAAAGCGAGAGAAAGAGAGAGAGAGAGAGACAGATGGAGAGAGCGGGGGGATACAGAGGGAGAGAGAGAGAGAGAGAGAGAGAGTAAAAATGGGAGAGAGCGAGAGAAAAGCAGTCGCAAACTGGATCTCTGGACGTCTCTCGGAAAGCGTGCATACATTATTCGTCGCGCGGAACTGTTACATTTCAATGAAAAGAAACGGAAAAATAAGGTACTGGCTGTGCAGCTCATATTGAGCCGGTTCTGCCAACGGTACATTCGTGTTACATCGTTGGATTAGCTTCCTGTTTGGTTGCACCAAATTCTCCCGCGCGCGTTCTCTTTCCACGCGGTACGCTCGCGCGCGCGCCCGCGCGCCGTGTGTACGCGCGTAGCCTCGCGGAAGACGTCGGAATGAACGGTCTGTTTGCGTTTGAAAACCGAGTTTTTCTTATTACATAATCCGCCGCCTGTAGGCCTGCGCGCCGGTTCATCTCGTTTCTCATCCGCGCGGCGCATCTCCTATCTGAGAAACATCCGCGCGTCCAGCGAGCTGTATGAAAATTGTCCACTCCGCGTTACCGGAGACGTTATAAATTATTCCTTGCATCAGCGAGCGGAATGCTGCTTGAGAAATGATTCCGCCGCCGCGGTGTTCCATCGTGTGCCCGGCAAGCGAAAAACGAGCAACGCGAATTAACATTGATCCTGCGCGAGACCCATTCTCCTAACCGTAACTTCATCATCCTTCGAGCCCGTGTTTTCTTTTCAAAGGGGCAAAGTCCTACGCCCGGCGTCCGTGCACGCGTTTCGATTCCGCGGCCGCGTTTCGATCGCGCGTCGACGGAGGATCGACGCGGGATCGTCGTCGTCTCGCCACGGATACATTATTTTACCGGATTAAACAGCGGCGCCCGGGCCACTCGTTACGTTCAGCACTTTTCGATACGGTGAACAGGGAACTGTTCGTTTTGTACACTCGTTAACGCGGTCGACGTTTAATACCGCCGGCAAATGTTTTTCATTGCTCGTCGGTGGGAGGGGGTTTCTTCGGTATCGCGTTCGCGGCGTACGGAAAAAATTGTTGCTATTCCCTTCGAGTATTTTCATGGAAAATATCGCCGGACGATGTTTTATCGTACTGGGTCGATGTACGGAGTGTCCCGAAATTTAAGGCACATAATTAGGGGGTGTACTGTACAGGGAAAATTAAACTAAGATGTTGTGTAAGTTGGTGGAGAAGTTATGGTGAAATTAAGAAACGTGGAAGATGTAACGCTAATATACAAAGTACGAAATAATTACAGAAATTAACATCCCTCGAAGAGATTAGAGATTTAAATTTATATTAATAAGGCGATTTGAAATAGAAATATAGATATATTTAAATTAACATCCCTTGCGGAGAGTTTAAAAATTCAAATTTGTATTAATAAAGGCAGTCGTAATTTTAAAATGGAGATATAAATAAATATATCAACGTTCAGATCACTCTTTATATTTTTCCATAGATTCTCAAAAAAAGCATTCATGCACTTCTATTTTACATAACATTATAGCCTCATTTTTACTTGTACAACACACTGCTGAAGTACATAGGAAAAAATGCGTGACACCCTGTATATCGAGTCTGATTGAAACGACCGGTTTTCCAGTAGATGCTTTATGATATATTAATGAGAAGGCAATGTTGATTTTTAAGGTATCATTTTATTCGTTCTTTGAGCTCGAACGATGTTACGCAACTCAGTTATAGGTGGAGGATTGAAATAACTTCAAAGATACGTAGGAAAATGAATGTTCCAATCGTCGGGAAATATTAATTTCTCCAAAGGCTCGGGTAACTGAATGTGAAGAAGGCTTCTCGATGGTAAATAAATTTTCACAGAAATTACAATTTACGCTTCATTATAACAGAGTGCATCGGTATTAATCCGCGTGTCGATCGAACGAGGTTTAAATAATAGCAAACTGCATCGTGGTTCATGAGGTTGCTTATCAATTAAACCGTTATTAAAATTAAAGTTATCTGTAGGGTATAGAATGATTGATAAATTCGCAATAATCTGTTTTTTATAAAGTATTCACATAATTCTCTATTAGGTAATTCGAAGTAACATTAAGTGATTCGAATACAGATTGTAAATAATTGTGTTTGAATTTCCTAAGTAATTTTATAAGTATATATAATACATTTAAATCGGTACAATTTCAATTACTTATAAAATTGTAAAATAAAAGGATTATTCAGTTTTGCATTAACAAGGAATCTCTAAAAAAAACCGAACATTTCAAAATAGGAATATAAAAGTAATAAATCGACAAGCTATGAAAACAACCCTCTGTATTCCATCTGTTTTATTCAAATCGATTATGTTCCGTATGAATTGCTCTTCGAATAGCTTCTCATTCGAACAAATGCTTATTCGAATACATTGTAATCTGGATGAAGTTTCATTGGATATCCGTTCGACATATTCGATCAAAATTTTCCGCGTCGTCCGACTAGAATTTATTCCAATCCTAGCTCGCTACCGTTCGACTGTAACCGATGAAAAAGAAGAGTATCCCTCGACTTGGTCCGACCAATTCCAATACGTCTGGGCAGATTCTCGGCAGCAGGATGCGACTGTCAGTCACGGTGAGTTAGCCCAGCCGGAGCACGGTCTCCGTGTCCCGGCCACGAATTACTCGGGTTAATGGCCGACAATTAAAACTAAACACGGGGCTGTCATCGTAAAAATACGGTCCGCCTCCGCAGCGAAAACACGCGGTTTCGGGCCGGGCGGCGTCGCCGTCCTGTTCGCGTAATGCGAAATTAAATAGAAGAATCTGCAGAGGGATCGATAAGGGCGTAGAGGAGGAGCCATCGATGGCCGTGGTAAAAACGGCTCGGACGGCCGCGGATAAAGGGTCGCCGCGCGACTGCCCCCTCGCAATATTTATTCGAAGTAACCGGCGAAACAGGATGAAAAAAGTTGCAGGAGCGGGCGAAGGCGCGATCAAAGCGGTCCGCGAAAAATATCCATCGCCGTAAAAACCGTTCCACATTCGACTGCCGTTCATCACTCGGGTCTCCTTTTCGCGGCGTTGCCCTCTCTCCCTCTCTCTCTCTCTCTCTTCTTCTCCCACTATATTGTCGTTTTTTTTATTCGTCGTGGAAACGCTCGGCTCTCAGCACTTTGCCTGCCCCATCGCGGCATCGGAGAGACTCTCTCTCTCTCACTCTCTCTCTCACTCTCTCTCTCTCTTTCCCTCTCTCCCTCTTTGTCGTCCCCCGCGTTTTCACATCGCGCGCAATTTCCAAGCACACTTGTCTACGCAGTGTCGACGACGGCGCCGAGGCACGGCGCGGGTCGGAGCGAGCCGCCGCGCCGAGTAGCGAAGGAACGAGCGTGTGTTCTCTCTGGGCGCAGGCTTCACAAAGAGACATCTGAAATTTCTGCACTCCCGGTCGGCGAACGTTTTTCGGAAGGGACGGGGGGAATTAATGGCGTGCGCACCCCGAATAAAGTGCCCCTGCGCGGCCCGGTGAAAGCGCTCGCCCGGCAGCCCGCTAGAGGTGGTAAAAGACAGACGGAGAGATTGCAGATGAGGAGGAAATAGAAATAGGCGGCCGAGGGGGAGGCGGGAACCGGCGGCCGGCCGGGATGTAACCACGTTTAGTAAACACGGGGGTAAGTTACATCGTCGTGCGGCAAACGACAAAACAAAGTTTGATACGCGCAGGGAGCTACGTCGCCTCTGGACTACTCCTGTCTCACCCTCTTTCCTCAGTCTATCTCACCCTCGCACTCTCAGTCTATCACATACTCTCAGTCTATCTCTCACTCACACGCTCACTGTCCCTCCCTCTCTCTCTCTATCTCTCTCTATCTCTATCTCTATCTCTCCTTCCTCGCTTCTCTCCTCCGTCGCTTCTTGGTTCTCCCCATCTCGTTTCCTCTCGTCTTCTCACCGCGTCCAGCGCCCCCGCTGAGAGTTTACGGCTTGTCCAGCGAACTCCGGCGAGGCTGTTTATCCGCAAAAGTAATTACCCGTTGTCATCGCTCGATTTCATCGCGGCCGCGCCGCTGGTGGCGACAAGGGCCCCTTATTTCTGCTGCTGTCTTGACAACTTTCGAAAGACACCTCGCGCTTCCGGCTGAACGGTGCCGGGAAAACCCGCGCGCGGACACTCCGATCCACCACCGTCTACCCTTCCCGGACTATGTAAAAGCGGATTATGTAGAGGAGCCGAACCGATGCGATTCTTGAATCCGTCTGGATCGATTCCTCGAACGTTCGGCTGGGGACGCTGCTACTGCGGGGTAATTGTTCGCGAGCCTCTGTGTTGGTACGGTTGCCTTCGGTGGGGAAGTGCTGAGAGCCGCTGTGACGGGTCAGAGCGTTGGTATAGCTAGTGGAATGGTGTAAATATTAACGCTTGGTTTATGGAATTTTTATGCTG
>NW_027586901.1:0-1363 GCF_028453695.1 Augochlora pura
AAATGGGGCAACTAATTTTTTTTATAGATCTTATAATGATTCGATGTATTTTTTGTCTTGATTGTGAATAGTTGTGTCTTGTGTTATAAATGAAGATAATCAAATACGCAAACGATGCTTTTTAAAAATAAAAGGAAACTATTACGTTTATAAAGTCCGTGTAAATTACTAAAAGACAAAAGTACAATGGGCTTCTTATACAGGGTGGGGCAAATAAAGTGTTACAAAGCAATATCACCATTATTGTTAATGATACGCGGTAATGCTTGAAGAACGAATTGTTGGTTCGACGGGGCACATGTTGTGGTGGAAATTGTTTTTTCTTAAAGGCCATATTCTGTAAGATTTCAAGGTCATCGATGTTTTTCCAAATGGAACTATGTATTTTTTTTCGATGACATTATTACCGACTTTAAGACGAATCCAGCGACCTGTAACTCAAAGTCATTCTAGTCGCGCAAAGTATGAAAATAGTTGAAAAACCGAAAAATATCGCAATAATAACTTTCACAGGATTAAGAAAAATCTTTATTCATAGTAATTCGGTAACTAGAATCAGTTTACGTTCCGCTACTGTTGCTGTAATTTGATTTAATTTTCATGTTCTATATATTTTGTGTTCCTTAATTTAATTTAGACTTCGTGTCTCATATAATTTATGTTTTCCAGTTTATATATATTTTGTGTCATTTAGTTTATATAAACTAATTTTAACCATTAAACGGGTAAATAACGATTTTTTAAAAATAACAGAACAAAATTGTATTATATTTAGACTTGCAGAGAATCAGGTAATCGGAAAGCTGAGTAAACAATTTATTTTCAATTGTGAAAAGATTCGTACTTACATAAAAGACGTCAATTTATAATCGCAATGGTCTAAGAAGTTCAACATACGTAAAAAAAGCAATTTAGCTTGTCGGAAACTTCGGACCTCGTTTTAATGGCCAGAGCAATTGACACAGTTTTCTGTCTGAAATTCAACCTGCGCGGGTCCCGATTTTATTCCGCGACCCGTCGATCGGAGGATCCCTCGATCGCCGGATGTTAAGCAGAATCTCGTTCGCAGCGAACTAGCGAACCCGCGATCTGCATTTTCATTATAATTCCCGATGACGAACGGACCCGTTTTCCCAAGGAAATAAATCGTCTCCCCCCGATGAGATTTCTTCCCCCGCGTCATCTTATCAACCGGCAAGCATTTAAACGCGGCGGACTGCTAGCCGGGGCTAAAGGAAACGTTTGATTAAAAAATGTCTGCGTTCAAAGCCGCGGGCTCGGACAGGATCGTTCCGTGTGTCGAGGCCCGCTCGACAGTTTATGGCGGTGACCGCGCGCTCGGGACGGTCGAAATCGGCTACGG
>NW_027586902.1:0-1363 GCF_028453695.1 Augochlora pura
GATTTTCTGCATCATAATGTTATTTGTTTCATAAATTGGCTTCCATTGTAGCGTTCCAAGCACACATTCGAATGTTGCCGAATTGAATACCACGCCCCGCGGAATACAATTTTTCAAGTGCATATTTTTAAACGCGACTCCTTTGTTTCATCATGATTGTTTACTCTACTAATTAGAACGTATCCGAATATTTATTCGAAGCCGTCGTTTAATTTGCGAGGCATATCATTACTTTCTTCCATCTCGTATCCGACGAATATTTTTTGGAACACGCGGAATATTGAATAAACTGGAAGAAGAATTTCGCATTTCTATCTCATGTAAAATACGAATTGTTTCTTTTGAGGGACGTTTCTCCGCGGAACGTTTGAGGGGCCGCGGAACGTTAAAATTTTATTCATCATTCTTTTCGTAAATGGATTTCTACTTTGAAAAGAGAATAAAGTAATTGATGCATGAATTATATCCACGGGAGGGTATAACATTTTCTGTAACCATTGTACTTTTATATTTTTACGTCGCTGGGTACCGTTGTACGTGTTGGTGGACCGTGGTTTTTATGCATTTTTGATAAAAATTGGCGTATGTGGTAAAATTAAAAATCTAATATATCGGTTTTAATTTCAATTTGTTACGTTTAAAATCAATTATTAAATTTATTGAGAGGAAAAAGACATTTGTATGTCACTATTGGAGGAAATGATTATTATTTTTCATAATATTCTGTTATTTATTTATCAGGCTTAAAATGTAATAGTAATGATCATTTTATTTCAGTCCATATTTTTGCATTGAAGTTTTTGACTTTACATTAAAGTTTTAGTTTTGTTCAAAGTTTTTGGTTTTTCAGATACTTAACCTCTATTATTTCAGCTTATACTCGCGATTTATTAGATTCAAATATATATAAATAACGCAGCTAATAATAATTAATTTTCTATATATCCTAAATTAATATCCTACTTTATTAAATATTACCTAATGTTAACATTTTTATGGTAAGTAAGAATAAAGATCTTTATGCAAAATAAAAATATATATGTTTATACAAGATAAAAATTCCCTGCACCAGTTGCAAAACACAGAAGTCAAATATAAATGTATTTCTTCTTTCAATAATTTGAATAATTATCCCCCTAAATGAATAAAATCCACAGTCTATTTATGTTTAAATATAGCTATCATAACCACGAACAATTTACATCTTCATGTTCAATTCCTTAACTTACTTACTTAACATTAAAAAGTATAAATTCGTTGCAGATTCATATCTACAAGTTAACAGTCAATTTAATAAAAAATTGTAAATTAATAATTAAATTTAATAAATTTATAAATTGAATTTTTCTCTGATCAAAGTCTA
>NW_027586903.1:0-1362 GCF_028453695.1 Augochlora pura
TCCGGATCCCCTTCCTCTCTACATCCACTCTGTCTTCCTCCCTCCCTATCTCTCTATCTATCTACCTCTCTGTCTTTATCTCTCTTTCTCTCTGTCTTTGTCTCCCTTTCTATCTATTTCTCTGTCTTTATCTCTCTTCCTCTCTCTTTCTCCCTATCTCAGTCTTTATCTCTCTCTCTCTCTCTCTCTCACTCTCTCCCTATCCCTGCCTTTATCGCTCTTTCTCTCGCTCTCTCTCTCTTCCTATCTCTCTTTCTCTCTGTCTTTATCTCTCCTCCTCTTTCTCTCCCTCTCTCTATCTAGCCATCTCTCTTATTCCCTATCCGCTTCTCGCTCTTTCGCTCGCGCTCCTTCCGCGCTCTCCTCTCTCTCGCATTTGCATATGAATCCGAATTGGGCGTGAGGGATGGTCGGTGGTTGGCCACCATTGCGGGAGACGATAGAGAGACGACCGAAAAGGGAAGAGATACCTACAGAGTAATACGTGTATGCGTCGCGTATGCAGAACAAGTACGCTATAAATTGCAACCCCCGAGCGCGAGCGCCTTTATTTCTGATCCGTGGACATGTCTGATATTGTTTAAGCTACGCGACCAGATTGGCCCGGTCCTTGACGATTTTATTGATTAGGAGAGCTTGCGGCGACGAATCGGTGTGTCCGTCTTCGGACACGGCGACGTATATTGTTCCGGTGTGTTGTTGCTGCTGGTCTGGGATTTTACGCTTTTGTCATAGGAATTTTGTTGAACACCGGCCAAGAGAAATTCAGTAGTACGAGTCAACGATTCGGACCACCGTCTACAGACAATATTATATCTATCACTTAGCCTCGATATTTTCTTACTCTAATTTGAACTATTCAAATCAGATCTTTCAAATAAATAATCTAGATACTTATTCCGCAGTATTTCCTTATCTATACTTAATTAACATTATTTTTTTCGATTCGAAAATAAATTTTTACGCTGCTCCACTACATTTCCCTAATATTATTCAAATCTGAAGAGCATAAAGAATAGAAAAATTAATTAATTTAATTATTTTATAAATCTCGACTTTGCGACATTAATTTGTCCAAACAAAATACTTTAATATTATAAATATACCGCGAATATTTAATATAAAATTAAAACAGCACCGATTGCACCAAACAAATGTCGCACTTAACCCTTTGCACTTTGTTGTCTCCTCTGAGAAGACATTAGATTTTATTAAAGCGATTATAGTTATTAATACATTATTAAGGTATACTATACACATAATACGAAGGTACGTAAGTGCAAACTTCTGTGACAAAGCGGTGCCGAGTAGCTGCTACAGTGGGTGTAGAAAGTATTCGTACAGCAATCAATTCCAACAAAA
>NW_027586904.1:0-1362 GCF_028453695.1 Augochlora pura
AATTGAATCACGAAATCAATAAAAATTGTAATCTATTCCCCGTCCTGCCACGGTCGCCAGAAATGTTCGAACTTATTAACGGGGAAATAATTACTCGGAAAATACACAGAATACTTCTTTATTGCACTGGACGAGAGGAAGCGATACGTTCTCGTTGCACGTGGTCTTCTCAATGCGATCGCGTGTCGCCGCGGTCGCTATTCGCGCGCTCTCTCTTTTGTTTTTTCCTAGGGCGGGATTTTCTTACAATGCAAACTATGCATTCGCTCCAGCATTCTCAACAGCGGCACACGGCCGGCGACCGTAATAACTATTAGAACTGTCCGCTTGCAGATGCCAAGGATTTGGCGAAAAAACCTTCCTTGACGTTTGCAACTACGGAAATTACTTAATGCCTTTATTTCTTTATTCCTTTATTACTTACACGTGCACAGCAGACCTAGCTGAGGAAATGCCGCCGGCCGCGTACCGCTGCCTGGCCGAACGGTCAACTCGGTACGAGGATGACGCGAGCGATATCCTTCGCCCCCGCCAAAAAACCGAACGGAGGGGTAAGGAACACTACCCCAGATTCGACTCCCAAAAAGGCCACGCCTTGTTTAGAACATTATAAATAGCGAGAGCCAGAGACATGGCGAGTGTTAGTAGATCGACTAAACCGTGACTCTAACGGATTGTCGTTACCGAGGGATAGGAGAGCGTGAAAGGGCCTTGAACAAAGTCTACTCAATGTTGGTGATAACGTAACCCTCGTTTATTCAGGATCGGCTACAGGGTGTTCTCCTGGTCTCAGCGTCTCCTGGCTCGCTTGGTCGGACGCGGTCGGCTGGGGCCTGGAGCGTCGCGAGATGTGGGTTGCGTCCGGGTTCTGTAAATAAGAAATATTGGCCGGAGCCACCAACAGAATTAATAATGCTGTCAATCAGCTATTTGTTTTCCCATCTGAGCTGGGCAACAGCGAAACGCGTGCACCAGCGAGAAGGGGGCCACTCAGTCGCGAATCCGTCCTGAGTGTGCCAATTTTGTTTGCACCGATGCCTCCTTGGAAAGCCAAGGAATGCATTCAGCTACGAGCGCGTGGGATCGCACGTTAGTTTCGGACACCACAGTCTCACCCTCGATAGCCCAGGACGGCTGATGTCCCGTCGGTCATGTCCGACTATTGGCAAACGGCCGCTCTACGCAGATTCGGAATCGTCCTTCGAATCTGCGGGCAGTCCTGGCTAGAGAGATACATTTCTGCTCGGCACTCGTCCACTGGAGGTCGTAAATCTCCAGCATATCTGTTCCACGAGCGACACGACGTTAAGATTCTCCAATCGAAACTCTCACTCCTATTTTCGAGATGCACGGGTCTCGAGG
>NW_027586905.1:0-1361 GCF_028453695.1 Augochlora pura
CGTCGTCTAAGCGTGTTACAAGCTTTCGCGAAATAAATTCTTTCTCGCGAGCAAAGGTATGCTCGCCAAACCGAAATAGATTGAAGTCGGCAATTGTCGCGTCCCCGATTGATTCGATTTGCGTTACTCGTTGCGCTGGCTCGCGCCGCGTTGCCGTGTTACCGAGTCCCTTTAACTTTCGCTCCGAGATATTTTAAACCGGGATATATGATTATTTTCTGCCTCGGGGGGGGGGGGGGGGCATCTCTCGCATTGATCCGCGTGAAGGATTATTAGACTATGCGTTTCTCAGGGAAATTGGCAGACTCCGAATTAAACAGTAAAATTCAGGCTAATACAGCGCCAAAGCTGTTTATAGGCTGCTTTGTGTAATATATGAGTTTTCTATGTCAGTTGTAGAAAGCGGAAATGAAATGACGTTTCTTGCTTTGATGATAGAACTATCCATGATAATAATATGAAGTTGATTTTTGTTTTATATTCTATTTATTTTTTAGCTTGTTTATTTTGTATTTTATTTATTCTGTGACTTATTCATTTTATATTTGATTTGTTTCGTCGTTCATTGATTTTATATTTTGTTCACTTTATCGTATATTTATTTTGAATTTTATGTGTTTCGTAGTTTATTAAATTTATATTTTATTTGTTTCACCGCTTATTTTATATTGTACTTAATTTGTCGTTTATTTATTTCATATTTCATTTGTTTCACCGTTTATTTTATATTGTATTTAATTTGTAGTTTATTTATTTTATTGCTTATTTATCTTATAATTTATTCGTTTTACATTTTATGTAGTATAATTTTACTTTCATTTCATTATAATTCTGTTTCCTAAGGTTAAATACTACAAATAATTGTACAATTTATGCACTTGAAGTGAACAAGAAATAATTTTATATAAAAGTAATGCAGAAGTTTAAAATCTAGATAAATATAATAAAAATTGTTAGAATAAAAGCTTAAAAATTCATGTAAATTCGATGTTCTGACTTTTACGAAGCAATGCGCGTCACTATTACTGCTTGGTAGATTTATCCTTAATAAATGTTATTAAAAAGATATTATTCGTGCATCTTCGATCAGTAAAATACGGCGAATCATTCTGCACAATTAGCGACGCGATGCCAGAAACAATGCACATTATACAAAGCAAAAGGACAAAGAAACAGCACCGTGTCCGAATATAAACCAGCGGAGCTTAATACCGGCGCGCTTTGTAGCAACAAACAAGTCGCGCGTCAACCCCTCGCGCTCCGATTCCTTTCGCATTAATTAGCACTTATTCGTCCCCGATACTTCCCCTATTAAAACCAGACAAGTCGCGTTCCCAGTATCATCTTGATTCGCTCTCATT
>NW_027586906.1:0-1361 GCF_028453695.1 Augochlora pura
CACGAGGAGGGGAATGCGTTACGCACACCGACATGGGTCGCGTAGCCGGCCAGATGGTGAGGTCGGTAGTGTGGGACTCATCGAAGTGCTACCCACTAAACCCCTCCTCGGGCCTCTGCCCTTGGCCCACTCACCCCGGACCCGCCTCTCGGCATTACTGCAGGGTGAGTGGGTGGCTCAAAGAGCCCTAACCCGCTTAACTACGGCCGCGGTGAGCCTGTGTTCCTATCCCGTTTCTTGACGCTGTCGTCGTCCTTGCCCCTCTCCCCCTTCTGGAGGTCGTGGGCCTGGATATCCTCTTCTGAAATGCATTCAGCTTGTCTTCTTTTTCCTTGAGAATGGTCACTACATAGTCCTTAATCTTAATTTGCGTTTCCTTGTCTTTTAGTTTTCCAATTAAAAGATTTTCGTCAAAGCGTCCTACTTGTCTGTAGACCTGTTCTCTATGTGTCTGAAAATAAATACAGCTAAAAACCGTATGCTTGACCGAATCTTCGTCCGCATAACACATGAAACACTTATTTTCAGGGTGTTTGCCAATCTTATGTAGAAAGTTCGCGAAACACCCGTGTCCTGTAAGAATTTGAGTCAAGTAAAAGTCAAGTATCGCCGGTCCCCACGACAGCCACGGTTTGATGTCCTTAATTAAAGCTGCCGTGGCCCTCCCTCTTTGTGAGAGTTCCCATCCCTCTTGCCATAGGGAAAGGGTGGCGTCTCTCTCTTCCTTTTTGATGTTCTTGAGTTCCTCTCTATGTAGCGGATTTTCCTTGTCTAAATTCTTGGTCCTATCGAAGATCCTCTTCCTTTCTTCTGCCACCGGATATTAAGCTGGTTAGGTCACCTAATTCGCTATTGCTCGGCTGCGGAGGCCGGGACAAGAGTTCGGCCTGAGATGAAACGGCACGAGCGTATGACATCGCTCCGGGAGGAGGGATATTTAATGGTTCCTTGATACGTACGTTTGAGATTCGACCTGTGCTTAGACCAGCCCGCCGTGTCTGGGGACGCGTGGGGGGCATGGTGTTGGATGCACCCGGGATGTAGTCAACGGAGAGTGGGTCCTTCAGACCCGGATGGTTTACGTTGTTTCTGCGATTCAAATATCTTTCCAAAGCAGGGCAAGCATAGTAATTAGCTGTGTGTGAACCTTTACAGTTCTCACATTTAGGAGTGACATTGAAGAGCTTGGTGCAGTCCCTGGAGATGTGAGCCCCCGCGCATTTGACACAATTCGGAGGTAAATTGCAGTTTGGAGAGGAATGACCAAATGCCCGGCACCGGAAACACTGGTTGTGTCGAGTTCTCGACATGAATTTATCCCAGTATATTTTGGTATTAAATAAGAATCTGATTTTATTGAC
>NW_027586907.1:0-1361 GCF_028453695.1 Augochlora pura
ACGATTCTGTTTCGCAGCTGGGAAACTTGATGGAACAATGTCGGATTGGTCGAATCATCGAATACGTTGCTCGAGCCAGCTTTGCTCTCGTTGTTCGACGTTTTCTCCCGCGGATCTGAAATTTTTTATAAAATTGTTACGGCACGGTGATCCTAATGGTTGAGTTTATTAAGCCGCTTCGTCTTGGTGTAAACTTCGTGGAAACTTGAAAAAGCGAAGACTTTTGTTTTATCAGATTTTTAAGATTGTTGGCGGAATGTTAAGTATTACCAGGTATAAATGAAATTTTTAAATGGAACGAAACTCGGAAAAATTACTTTTACGTTGTATTTTTATATTAAGCTTGTTTTAGTATTCATTAAGTCGACAATAAGCAGTTTAATTAAAATTTAATAGGCACATTCTTTAAGTAGCTGTATAACAAGCGAAAAGGTGATTAAATAAGTAACAAGAAAAATATATGACAGCAAATCTATTACAATTGAACAGCAAATTCTACGTAGAAAATGAAATTTCTCCAAATTGATTTTAAGAGACAAAAATGAAATAAAAATATTTATATATATATATTAAAAATACTATAACAACGTAATCAAATTCTTCCTAATATCTGTACAATTATACAATTTATGTCATCCACCCAAATATACCATAAGCGCATAAAAGTCCGCACACTACGACATTAAAAAGAATTAACGAGGGACTATAAATTTTGCAACGTTTACAGTAAAATGATTCTCAGTCGACATACTAGAATTTAAACGTCAAACTTTGAGAAGCTGTACACCCAAGTAAAGATATTTTTCCCACGGGAATCTCGCTACCGGAAAAGGGGAATCGTTTGCACCATGAGTGAACGGCGATACGGCGTTTGGGAACGTGTGTGTAAATTGAGAAGGGAAAGGGTCTCTCGGACCTGCTAATGGACTCATCAGTTAGGGTATCTAGGCGACCCTCCCCTGAGATGAGATGTTCGATGATCGGTTAAAAACATGTATAGGGTGGTCTGCCTAAACAAGGTCACCTAAGTATATATAGTTTTCAATGGCATATGCTGCGAAGAATGTTTTATATGGAATTTCGAGATTGTATGTAGAATCATTCTGTAAAATTAGAATAATTGATTTAAGGTCGGAGAAATTGCTCTTCGAATTTTCTTACGTTTTATGGATTTTAATTTGTAAAATTTATTTTTAGAAGTAAATTAACAATTCAGTTGGCTGAGGGTCGAGGATGTGGAATAATAATCTCCTTTGGACCTCTTTTATATTATGTATATATCATTTTCTCTATATTTAATTCTGTATAGTTAATTCTGAATATTTAATCTTCTCTATATTTAATTCTGAATATTTAATCTT
>NW_027586908.1:0-1360 GCF_028453695.1 Augochlora pura
ATTATTGAAAAGAGGGGCGCGAGCCGAATTTTCGTGTTTTCTGTTTGTTCGCCGCGTCTTCGCGGGAGCAGGCCGTGCCGGGGATCATCAATTTGCCGTTTAAATAATTGACTAGTTCGCGGCAAGTTGTCGGGGGCTGCCCGGCGTCGTTGATTTTGCACTTCATCGAGTTTGCGTTACAAATTGATGAGCTCCCCGGCGGAACAACGATACACACACACGCACACACACACATGCACGCATACCGTTCATTAACAGCGTTTAATCAATCTCCTCGCCGGACAAAAAGTAGCCCGGCCCCCGACGCGGCCCGTTATCTTCGTGTTTCGTCGGCTCCCGTTCCGCGGCCCTCGCTCCGCTTAATAAATAGAATTTGTTTATCGCGTCGAAGAATTCGCGACGTTTCGCGTCCGTGGAAATCGGCTGGGATTTCATTAGCCGCTGTAAAAAAAAACGTCGCGCCGAGATAAATCCACGCGCGGGAGACGTTCTTCTCTTTTATCTTTTTTTTTCGCCGCATCCCTAACGCGGCGGGGCGCTGACTAATACCGTGAAATGTGTGACTTGAGAAAATTACGAGCCGTTAACTTTTCGTTAAGCCCGCGTTTAGGCGGCCGTTGCATTTTAAAATCGCGCTTTAACGGGGGTGAAAATGGGATGAAAATGGGGGTTGAAATGGGGGTTGAAATGCTGTATAATCGCCGCAATCTTAAAGGGTTGTTTCAGGATCAAGAACCGGGAAAATTCGAGCCGAAAGATCGACCTCGATGCGAGCCAAATCGCGTTACATCGTCGGCATGATTTCACTGGCGTGACCAATAATTCGCGTGCACGCCGATAACGCGGATATATCCCGGATATCTTAAGCTCCCCGTGGCCGCTGCGCGCGTTGTTCGCCGCGCACGGCTCATTTGTCCTGTAAATGTAGCACGCATCAAAGGCAACTCTCGACCTTGCCCGCGTATATGTATGCATGCATGCATGTATATGCTCGGGCATCCAAGCAGTTTGATGACCCTACATGTTCGTCAAACAACGCGGCGCAACGGGGAACGAGACCCCGGCGGCCTCCTGGCCACCAAACAAAATCGACTGGCGTCCATGTCCGTTCAACAAAGGCCGCGCGCGAACCAGGCTTTACCTGTTATCTGCCTATTGTTCTTCAACTGCTGCCGCTGCTGCTTGATCAAACTAAATCCTACGCGAGACGAGTCTTACCCTTCGTCGCTGATCATTTTCGAGCACCCGCGATCGTCGTTACTGTCACTGCTATACACGGTTTATCAAGGTTCAACCCTTTTCGCTCGAACGGCGACTTTGAGACACGGATGAAAAATTGTTAAATTGTTTCAGGAAATAA
>NW_027586909.1:0-1360 GCF_028453695.1 Augochlora pura
CTTTGGCGGAACGAGCAAAATGAAATTGCGACGTACGAGCTCAATACAGTCACCTTCGGTGTAGCTTCGGCCCCATATTTGGCAATCCGGTGTTTGCACCAATTAGCAACTGACGAATCGGACGAGTATCCCGCGGCATCCGAGGTCATTAAAAGAGACATTTACGTTGATGATCTTTTGACCGGTGCTGCAACATTTCGCGAAGCCCTCAAATTACGCAACGGTATTATTAATTTATTAAAAAGGGGGGGACTCAATATTCGCCAGTGGGTATCAAACGACCCAAATTTGTTATCGGGATTATCGGAAGAACAAATTCATCCGAAATATTTCGGCGATGAATCCGTTAAGACCCTTGGCATAATTTGGAGTCCGCGGGACGATTCAATTAAATATACAGTATCAATCGACAACAGACAAACGCACACGAAACGCACAATTCTTTCGACTATTGCCAAAATATTTGATCCGTTAGGTCTCCTTGGACCCGTAACGGTAAACGCAAAGATACTCATGCAACGTTTGTGGCAACTGCGGCTAGATTGGGACGAATCCTTACCTGCAGACATCCAAACCGAGTGGTCGAATTACCAAGCGCAATTAAAGTTCTTAAAAGATTTCACCGTTGCACGGCACATTTCGCAACACGAAGTTAAACGAATCGAAATGCATGGTTTTTGTGACGCTAGTGAGCGCGCATACGGAGCCAATATTTATTTACGCACTATATCCATATCTGGAAACATCGCAGTTCGTTTAATTTGTGCCAAGTCTCGCGTAGCTCCGCTAAAAACCGTTAGTTTAGCGCGACTAGAGTTATGTGGAGCCAAATTACTGGCCGAACTAGTTAACAATGTGAAACAAACAATCCGAACGGAGATCCACTCTACGGTATTGTGGACGGATTCTACGATTGTTCTTCATTGGTTGCAACGGTCGCCAAATACGTTGAAGACTTTCGTCGCGAACCGAGTCGCAGATATACAGGAAAGAACAGACATTAAGGCATGGCGACACATTCGATCGAGCGATAATCCTGCCGACTTACTCTCACGGGGTTCGAGCGTTCAAAATTTCATTACAAGCAGTCTCTGGCATTATGGGCCATCGTGGCTGAAACTAGACGAAGCATTTTGGCCAAATTCGCATTTCGAAATGCCAGAAGTTTTACCGGAGATACGAAAACTTACATGTTTAGTCTCCACAGTCATAGAACCGTTGGAATTTATAAATAAATATTCGTGCATCCGTCGGTTAACCAGAATTATCGCTTATTGTCTACGCTTCGTATCGAGACCTCGAGTTACCGGACCTCTTTCTGTCGAGGAATTACAACGCGCAAAAGAGAAAATCATCTCAC
>NW_027586910.1:0-1360 GCF_028453695.1 Augochlora pura
GTAGGAATATGGAAATGTAGGATTTAGGAATTAGGAATGTGGAATGTGTGAATGTAGAAATGTAGGAATGCAGGAATGCATGAATGCAGGAATGCGGCAATGCGGAAATGTGGAATGTGGAATGTGGGAATGCAGGAATGCATGAATGCGAAAATGTGGAACGTGGAATGTGGGAATGCAGGAATGTAGGAATGTTGGAATGCTGGAATGTAGGAATGCGGGAATGTGGGAATGTAGGAATGCAGGAATGCATGAATGCAGGAATGCGGGAATGCGGAATGTGAAATGTGGGAATGCAGGAATGTAAGAATGCGGGAATGCGGAAATGTGGAATGTGGGAACGTAGGAATGTAGGAATGTAGGATTGTAGGAATGTTGGAATGTAAGAATGCAGGAATGAAGGAATGTAGGAATTTGGAATCGTTCATTTTCACGATCCGATCTATTCACATTAGAAGGTAATGCGTAACTAACTAATATATTTATGTTGCTGCGTGAGGTGAACAACTCAACAAAACACGATCGAACATCATTTTAATCATGTTCTTGAGGTAGAATGAAACCAAGGTTAGTGGATCCTGTGAAAGTGATTTTTGCCATATTTATCGGTTTTTCATTATGAGTTTTATTGAGTTATTGGTCGCTGGATTCGTCTTAAAATCGGCAATAATGTCATAGAAAAACAAATACATAGATCCATTTGAAAAATCATCGATGACCTTGAAATCCCAAAAAATTTGACCTTTAAAAAAAACCATTTCCACCACAACATGTGCTCCTTCGAACCAAACAATTTGTTCCTGAAATATTTCCGCGTATCATTATCGATAATGGAGATATTGCTTTGTAACACTTTATTTGCCCCACCCTGTATACAAATCTGTATCTAACTATTCGTATCCATTATCAAAATCTGAGCTGCAAAATTATTGCTAACATTTCATGTCAAGCTGTTTAATAATTATGATAGATATAATCAAATTTAATATTTGTTGTAGATAAATTCTTACTGATCTGTCTATCAAGAAAATAGAGTGTGAGAAATATTATGAAATCTGCCAATTTAAGGATCAAAAAATTATTTTGAGGGAACATGAATGTCTACGGGACTACTCTACTTCTATAACATGTAAGGAAGGGTTATATAATATTGCAAATTACTAGCTATCGAAAATATAAACAATGCGCCAATGCATGAAGTGACATAGTCAAAATCGACCGTCGGTAATTTACCATGGAAAACGATGGCAGTGCCTCTATAGGAGGCACTATGCTTACCGATATACAACATTCCCACTTACTCTAACTTAACCTAACCTAACGTTATCCCTATATATACTCTATGCCTATTTTAACCTTG
>NW_027586911.1:0-6083 GCF_028453695.1 Augochlora pura
CGAGTGTACAAATAATTCCGACTCCAACGTTAAAATTTACATTCGCACTCTAATTTTCCCGACATCCTGAAAGAAAAATGTTATTAATAGCGCGCGCTCATTTCGAACGTGTAATTGCTTTCTCCTGGCGCGAGTTGGAAAAAAGAATATAGAAAAGAAGAAGAGAAAAAAAGAGGAAAGAGGGAAGAAAACGCGTGGAAGGGGAATATGTTCCCGCGCGCATTATACACACACGCGCGCGCACAATGTCCGCTCTGTATGAATTACTTTCGCGGCGCACGGATCTCTCGCGGTGAATTGCAGTAAAACGCGTTCCACTCGGTTTAATCGAAACGAATGACCCTCGAGAAGAATCTAGTCGCCGCCGATGCGATGAAAAAGCTCGGGCAAATAATGCGTGCAATTAACACGGCTGTGTGTTCCGATCGGGCGCGCGCGCGCGAGCGAGCTAGCCGATATTCCGATTAAAAATACAATCCCTTCTTCGCCGGATTCGCGCGCGCGCGCGCGCCGCGATTATTTATCACCGTGCGAAATATGTCCCCTCGGATATTGTTATTAACGTTTCGGGTCTCGGTGACCGAGCGCCGCTTGACAAATCCGGCGATTCGCGAGAGACGTTTCGCGAAATTATTGACCCTGCCCCGGCTCCTGGCTGACCTGGATCGCGACTGCACTTTTGGCAGCCGGGGCTCCGCCGATTGCAAACGCTACTTTTCTTACGAGCTCCGCGGAAATATTGAACTTTTAACAGAATCGTTCCTTCGATAACCGAGCACCAATCTTCTTTCACTTTTTTTTTTTTTTTTTTTTTTTTTTTTTTTTCGTTTATTAGTTCTTTTACGCAGCCTTTAACTCGTCTCATAACTTCTTCGATTACTTGCTTGTTATTGGATGACTTTGTATAAAAACTCGGCGACGTTTAACATTCGTTTACATTCGAATAAAAAATGTAATAATTCGATAAAAAATGTAATAATGATAAGAATAACGTAGCAGAAATTTAATAGCTGTCGTCAATTTTATGGACCGTTTATTTTGTAAGTGGTGGTAAGTCCATTTTCTCTTGTTTCGAGAAAATTATAGGTTAACATTTCTGTTAACCCTTTGCGGTCGAGCGGCGTCTTAAAGTTAACACTAAAAATGATCGTGCTACGTTTTAATATAGTTTTTATCAAATCTACTTATATACGAAAAATTGTTGGGAACTGTCAACTCTTGCACGAGTCACAAAATTCAGTTCCATAACCTATAAAATGCACCAGATTGTGTATAATGAAACACTGTAAGTCTGGAAAAATATTTTGGATTTCCACTTAAAATGGCTCCGACTGCAAAGGGTTAAACTGTACAAAACATGGGAATTTTCTAAGAAATTAAACACGGACTAGTTATACACAAAAAATTTACATTAAATTAAGCATGAATCCTCTAACAATATAAAATTTTATTCGCGGAACTTATTCGAAATATATTAGGTTGGCGGATTGAAAATAAGAAGGAAAATTCAATTCTTTTGCTTAAAAATATTAGTTTATTCAATTAGACAAATCAATTTTGACACTGCCTTTCTTTCAAGGCTTCATTTTAATTTACTGTATATAACATAAATTCGTGCTTGCGATGCTTGCTCTTTGGAAATAATGTAATAAAATATGTCTTGCCCTTCCGTCTACAAACAGTAATAAAAACGAAACTGAATAATTGATCGGTGCAATTTTCTTACTAAATTAAAGGTGGAAGTTCAAACAGCAAGAAAACAATATGGATCGGGTGCTTTTAATTCTGCCTTCTTTTAAATAATACAATAAAATATGTCTAAAATGCGCTTCTTGTTTTTCCATCTTCAAACTGTAATAAAAACGAAACTAAATAATTAATCGATACAATTTCCTTACTAAATTGTATAATAAATAATAAAACAAAAGAACGTGCTAAAAGCATCTATTAACAAAATCCGGAATCACCGAATTGCCAACCCAATAATATAAATAAAATAGTATTCGACGTGTCTGCTGGAAACATGCTGCGAATAAAATGTAATCCGAAGAATCTTGTCCGAATAAAATTCCCCCTCGGAGCGCCCTAATTGGTTGAATTGAGTGTTTAGGATGAAAATAGCGAGGGCATGTTCGTTACGCGGTCTCTCTCTCTCCTCGGGCCGAAGATTTATTCGGACCGCGCCGGTATATTACAGGCGGAATCGATACACAAACACGTTCTCGCACGCGTGTTCCTATTTTCCCTGGGATTTAGATCCCCGTCGCGGCTGTTTGTGAGACAGCCTTTAGGTTATACGCATACACACACACACACACACACAGACGGGCGCGCGACGACATCGTCGCACACGTCGACGCGGAGGGTCTTTTGAATAGCGATGGGCGCGCAGCAGTCCGCCGCCCCTCTGTTTCGCCTTCGCAATCAATTCTTTTTTTAAAGAAGCCCCTAATCCTTTTAAATATCGCGCTGACTACCAGTCGAACGCTAAGCCTGCTCGACACTTCTACCGAGCACGGATTCTCCTTATATTTTGCTGCAACGATAACCTCGACCGAGTCGCCAGACAATTGTCGAATATTTTTTCAAGCATCCAGAAATTACGACGATAAGATTACGTGGCCGCGTTATCTGGTACCGTTCGAGCCGCGTGATTCGATGAGATTGCGGAAATTGCAATTTATCGCCGTGGCCCCCGTGACGCGATTCGATTCTTCCCAGAGAAAAGTAAACGTAAACCGGCGGCTACCTCTATGGCGGTCGGGGGAAACATAAGCCGCTTCGACGAGAAAATTCGTAGTATTTTCGAATCGTCGGAAAATTGTACGAAAGGATCCGGCAATTATACTTTTATGCTGAAACGGCTGGAATTTGAAAGCTCGTTAACAGACCTACCGAGCGCGTGCGATACGAGCATCGTTAAATAAAATTCCCTAGAAATGCTCGCGAATGATTGTTCGCGAATTACGAGCGAATTTGCGGTACACGATCGCGAGCGAATCAACAAGAATCCGCGTGTATTTGGCTGGCGATATTTTCGAGGCTGCGGTGTTTTAATCGCTTATTTAGTCGATGTTAGAATTATGAAACACGCGAAAAGAATTACGAGCGCGAAGCGTATTGGTAAAATAGCGAGATTTATTGGTAATTTTATTACGAGACCTTATTTTACCATATAAATATTTTTTTACCAATTTTATTGGTAATAAAAAATATTTATACGGTAAAATAAAGTCGAAGCTGTCGCTGATCGTTGTTGATCTGATCGCGAGAGGATCGAGTCGATCGCTGGGCCGGCTCTCACCTACGCTGGAACGGCGTCGGCGTGTGCGCGTGTATACACGAGTGAATCAACACAGGGGAACGCACACAGTGCCGGGCTACACGTGTATGCCGGGCTCGATACACGATATATACAGGGAATTTGACTGAGGTACGTTACACGCACAGCAGAGCCCCTCCGCGCAGCCCCTCCCCGCGCCAGCCCAGCAGCCTGCCTGTAATACGAATCAGCGAATAGGCACACTTGACTCGTCAGCGCATCGCCTCACGCTACACTTGCGAAGGCATTTAACCCTTTGCGGTCCCGGCGTCTTTCTCTGTTTGCAGTCTTTGTCAATCGCTCGAGAAATATGCGCCGCTAAATAATTCCTCGGCCGCTCTCCGCGCTCCTTTGCATTCGAGGCACGCGATTGGTCGGGGACCACCGAGCCGCGGGACACACGCTGTGTGTCTCGTTCGCATAAAACCAGCCCGCAGCTGCGATAATACCAACCGTTAGCGCAACTAAATATTTACTAGACTCGTCCGGGATTTAGACGATTTTTCATCACATTTTTTTCCAATTTCCGACGAATTTTTATCAATAATTTTCCAATCTTAAAATTTGTTCCAAGGCAGGTTGCATAACATTTTTCTTCGACTCAATTTTTCGAATAAAATTTAATTCTTCCCGATAATATTATTGTTATTATTATTCTTTATTAAGGGGGTTAGTAAAACCCTTTTGTGTTACACAGTGCGGAATACATTTAAATAATATAAATTAAAAATTAGAACATAAGAGCGTGTCATGAAGTAAATATTACGAATAAATTTATGTAAATTCATTTGAAGAAATTAAATCGAACCGTGCAATAAATAAATGAACGATAGTATATTAGAAGGTAGGATGAACGACCGAGCCTGTGAATTCGGTTCGGAGCACTCGGGCTTGAGGGGGTAGTTTCCCGTTAATATTCGAGGGGAACAATGATCGTTTTGTATCGAACGGCGCGCGGCGCTCCTCGGGTTTTAGAAGAGGGAATTAAGAAACTGCCTTTAACGGGCGAGTTTCCTGCTTTCTTGGCTTTATCGGGATAATTTGATTAGAGTTGTAAATGGGACTCGGTTGGCTCGGTGTTTAACGACTCTCCGAGCCAGTGGTTCTTCGTTCCGCGCGCCCCGCCGCGCCGCGCCGCGTTTAATCCTCTCCGCCGCGCGTCGGTACAGTCGGGGGCATGCCCGAACCAATCCCCGGTCTCTTTATGCCGCGTGTCCACTTCTGGCTTTTACACAAGATAACAAACCTCGATAGTTGGCGCTGCCGCGCCGCGCGCTGTCCGTTTCAACGTAGAACACAGCGCAGATCTGCTCCGACCGGCGCGAAATTGCCGCGGACCCGGCTCTAACGAAGTCTAGCCTAAGACGATTAACCAGCGAAGACAAATTAACTCGTCGTTAACGCTCAACCTGGCCAGGTTTTAGTTTGCAGTCGGAACCATTTTAAGTGGAAATCCAAAATAGTTTTCCAGACTTACAGTGTTTCATTTTACACAATCTGGTGCATTTTATAGGTTATGGAACTGAATTTGTGACTCGTGCAAGAGTTGACAGTTCCCAACAATTTTTCGTATATAAGTAGATTTGATAAAAACTATATTAAAACGTAGCACGATCATTTTTAGTGTTAACTTTAAGACGCCGCTCGACCGCAAAGGGTTAACAGAAATGTTAACCTATAATTTTCTCGAAACAAGAGAAAATGGACTTACCACCACTTACAAAATAAACGGTCCATAAAATTGACGACAGCTATTAAATTTCTGCTACGTTATTCTTATCATTATTACATTTTTTATCGAATTATTACATTTTTTATTCGAATGTAAACGAATGTTAAACGTCGCCGAGTTTTTATACAAAGTCATCCAATAACAAGCAAGTAATCGAAGAAGTTATGAGACGAGTTAAAGGCTGCGTAAAAGAACTAATAAACGAAAAAAAAAAAAAAAAAAAAAAAAAAAAAAAAGTGAAAGAAGATTGGTGCTCGGTTATCGAAGGAACGATTCTGTTAAAAGTTCAATATTTCCGCGGAGCTCGTAAGAAAAGTAGCGTTTGCAATCGGCGGAGCCCCGGCTGCCAAAAGTGCAGTCGCGATCCAGGTCAGCCAGGAGCCGGGGCAGGGTCAATAATTTCGCGAAACGTCTCTCGCGAATCGCCGGATTTGTCAAGCGGCGCTCGGTCACCGAGACCCGAAACGTTAATAACAATATCCGAGGGGACATATTTCGCACGGTGATAAATAATCGCGGCGCGCGCGCGCGCGCGAATCCGGCGAAGAAGGGATTGTATTTTTAATCGGAATATCGGCTAGCTCGCTCGCGCGCGCGCGCCCGATCGGAACACACAGCCGTGTTAATTGCACGCATTATTTGCCCGAGCTTTTTCATCGCATCGGCGGCGACTAGATTCTTCTCGAGGGTCATTCGTTTCGATTAAACCGAGTGGAACGCGTTTTACTGCAATTCACCGCGAGAGATCCGTGCGCCGCGAAAGTAATTCATACAGAGCGGACATTGTGCGCGCGCGTGTGTGTATAATGCGCGCGGGAACATATTCCCCTTCCACGCGTTTTCTTCCCTCTTTCCTCTTTTTTTCTCTTCTTCTTTTCTATATTCTTTTTTCCAACTCGCGCCAGGAGAAAGCAATTACACGTTCGAAATGAGCGCGCGCTATTAATAACATTTTTCTTTCAGGATGTCGGGAAAATTAGAGTGCGAATGTAAATTTTAACGTTGGAGTCGGAATTATTTGTACACTCG
>NW_027586912.1:0-1359 GCF_028453695.1 Augochlora pura
GACCCAAATAAAGTTTCCCTTTTCCTTTCCTTTTTTTTTTTTTTTTTGTTGTTTTTGCCTTTTTATTCCTCGGGAAGCTCGACGGGTAGCGCGCGCGTCTCCGTCGGGTGAAACGATTTTCGATTGCCGTTTAAATACACAAACGGGGCGGGAGGGCGAGGGGGGGGGGGACACGCCGGGAACCGTGTTGGAACGGGGCGAGTCTTGCCGGGGGTGGGCGGGGAGACGCGTTGCATCCCTCAACTATTTTTATTTTCCGGACTCGCGTGCATTCGCTTTCCTTTCGGGCTTGATTAATTTTTCACTTATGAAGTAGGGCTTGCTTTAAACGTTTACGTTGAAAAAGAAAAAAAAAACTAGAGAAATTTTTCATATTTTTATGTTCTAGTATTTTATGTTCTATTATTTTATATTCTAGTATTTTATATTCTAAGATCTCTACTTGGATCTCAACACTTGGTAATCTAATATTTCACAGTATTGTATTTTACAGTGTTTTATTTTATATATTTGTATTTTGATAATAAACCAAAGATACAGTAATTGGTCCCTCGATAGTAATCAGCCGCACCCCATAGTTTTCACTGCGAAATTATTTATTTTTAATTAGCAGCTTCGTTCGGGTCGAGCCGAACGAAAATGTCTGTTGTTTTCCATTTTACCGAGGGGTGTTTTCCTTCCTGACAAGTATTTTCCATTCGTCAAATCCTCAGTCGACTTCGGATGGTTTAATAAACAATTCAAAAGTATTTATATGGACGGAATACGGATCATAAATAGTTATAATATCGTGTCGAGTCAGAACTCGGCAGATTTTAATTAAATTGATTCGGATATTTCAACAAAGTAGCTTGTAACTACAGGGTGGTGGAATTTAAACGGTACTGTGGTAACAACCTCTTCACGTGCAATGTAATTTCTGATGAAGGGAGATCTTCTCCTTTGATTTGTTAAATCAGTGTAATTCAACTGGCGCGGTTCTTTGTATGTTTAACGTCATGCTAATTCGGCCGCTTTATTTGCTTTACAGCAAGTAGAATAAGTAATTCGCATCACGTCGGATTCGCCAGATGCTGCACTCGGTTTTTTTTACACCATCCGGCGCATGCTACTCTGCTGCTCGTTTATTCTATCATTTTCAATAAAAAAAAGATGCACAAAAAGCATCTTCTGCAAGCATCGATTTTTATTTCCCACCGCGAATGTTTTCTTCGGCTTTCTAAAGAAAAGTCTTTAGAAAAATAAAAATTGGGAACGTGGTATTTTAATTTACAACAAGTTTCACTGCCCAAAACCATAATTCCAAATGAACATAAAAATTGCAGATAATTCTTGCTTGAACAGTTTAAACGGTATCCG
>NW_027586913.1:0-1359 GCF_028453695.1 Augochlora pura
CGTCTCGCGATTTCTCGGAATATCATTGCCCCGGGTAAATATTTCGTGCCCCGATGGAAAATTGCGCCGGTGAATTCGTCGAAACACAATTCCCTTCCCCGCGAGCGCGGAAAGGAAAATGTTACCTAGGGGGCTCTCGAAAATAAGAGAGAGAGAGAGAGAGAGAAAGGGGGAGGAACGTGTGGCTGTTCGACGGCACGCACGATATTTTCCACTTGTAGCATTTTCCGCGGCGCGTTGCGAGCACGTCTCTGTTCGCGGGAATATGGTTACGGTTTAGTGCTCGTCAAATATTTTTTAATATTAGCGACATCTCTGGCTTCGTGCTCCCTTCTGCACCCGCGATGACAGATTCATGGCTCTGTTACGCGAAAGGTATACTAAACTGCGTTTAGGTAGTCGACTCTGGGAACGTGATCTCACGAAAGCTGCGAATTGACTTCGACAAAGGTAAACCGGTGCATGGAAAAATAATCAAGAAATCTGCAATGTGTATTCTCTAAATTTTAATAGAAATTGTAAAAAGTCTCTTTTCTTTTTATATTATACTTTTTATTTTTCCATGGCACATCCTGCAATTTATTATTCAGTTAAAATATCGCATCCTTGAATATCACGATTTTAATAGAAACGGCTCTTAAAATAGACATTTCCTCGGAACTAACACGAGAAGTGCACAATTCCATTAATTCGTCGAGTACAAAATGAATTACTCGAAAATGTTAACCGACAGAAATTCTCTATCTTTCTATCGAAGATATTTTCGTGCCGTGATTAATATATAACAAGTATGACCCCTTTAGGAATTTTGTCTACGCTTTTAGAATGATTAAAAAGCCAAGTTTGATAGATTCAAATCGCGAGATTAAAATAGCCGCGATGAATTAATGACGTTGTTTCGCGGTGGGCCACGGGGTGGTTTGGACTAGCATCGATTGACAATTAAACGTTAAACAATTAATATCGTGTCCTTTTGGCTCGGTAGCTGCGCACAGGTCTGAAAACGCGATTACAGAGAGCAGAGGGCACGAATTCGCGATTGTTTCATTGATTGACGACTCGCTTTATCGAGCGTGACCTTTCTCCTTCGCTGTCGGCGCTCAAGTATAGTCCGTTGTACTGACAGCCGCCTACTTAGGATAGTTTCTCAGTTTTCAAGATATACGTACAGCGAGTGGAAGAAGAGTATCAGTCGTTTTACGGTAAACTAGCGCATCGCCAAACGATTCAAGCTATTAGTCCAGTTTTAGAAATGTTAATAGAATTTTATATCGAATGGTATATTTTCCGAATATCTTTTATCTACCGTACGCGACAGCGAAGGTTACCGATTACGATAAAGTGGATTTTTATGCGCAT
>NW_027586914.1:0-1359 GCF_028453695.1 Augochlora pura
CCAGCTACGACGCGGTTTCCGTGGAAAACAGCGCCGGTGCTCGCCGAGCACCGCTCGCTTCTCCTTCGTTCGCCGGACGGCGAACAATGCCGGAAATTTCATTCCGCCCGGACGTCCCGAGATTTTCGACCACGGTCCTCCGGGAAATCCTTTCCCGCGTGCAGTCCCTCGGCCCCGTCGATGTTATTGTTTGTTTAACCGCGCCGCGCGAATCGATACTTTTGCCGGACCAACGAGGAATCGGTCCGCGCCACCGGACCGAATTTTCCACCGGAAAATTATGGGACGCTTATGCGTGGTCGCTCGGGTTCAACGATTTTCCATCCCCCCCCTCTCCCTCTCTCTCTCTCTCTCTCTCTCTCTCGTTCGCTGATGCAGCGGTCTTTGCTTATTAATCCCTGCCGATTTATTCCCGGGCTACCAACTCGACGTAGCTTGTTTCGAACGCGAGCTATTCGAATGGAATGCCTCCTGTACCTTGGTCTACTATCTTCTATTGCAACAGTGGACATTATATAGGGATATTATTTTCTCTAGCAAACGGAGACGAAATTGCGACGTGTATAAACTTGGAATATTTCGGCTCAGCATTTCTTCATCTCTGCATCAGATTTCAAATATTTGTTAATTTATGCTTTTTCTATGAATTTTTAGCTGGTCGTTGGGACGCTTGGAAATTGATCTTTTTATTTGTTCAATGGACGGAGACCTTTAGAATATACGCAATTCGGGTTTACATTAAATGCTCGGGGGAACAGGATTTGATAAAATTTCCATGAGATCTACGGTTCCCAAAAATTAATACAAAAGATCTACAGTCCCCAAAAATTAATACAAAAAATCTACAGTCCCCAAAAATTAATACAAAAAAATCTACAGTCCCCAAAAATTGATCCAAGACATCTACGGTCTCCAAAAATTAATACAAAAGATCTACAGTCCCCAAAAATTGATCCAAGAGATCTACAGTCTCTAAAAATCGATCCAAGAGATCTACAGTCCCCAAAAATTAATACGAGAGATCTACAGTCCCCAAAAATTAATACAAAAAATCTACAATCCCCAAAAATTGATCCAAGAGATCTACAGTCCCCAAAAATTAATACAAAAAATCTACAATCCCCAAAAATTGATCCAAGAGATCTACAGTCCCCAAAAATTAATACAAAAGATCTACAGTCCCCAAAAATTAATACAAAAAATCTACGGTCCCCAAAAATCGATCCAAGAGATCTACAGTCCCAAAACTCGATCCAAGAGATCTAAAATCGCGAGCAACGTCGATAAGATCGATCTCTCATCGGCGGCCGTACTTCGTTGCGCAATAAATCCGATCCCGGAACGCGCGGTGCGAGACAG
>NW_027586915.1:0-1359 GCF_028453695.1 Augochlora pura
GCGCGATTCTTTTCAAAAGAGAGACGAGAATTGCCGATGCTTGGAAGCTTACTTTATTTGCGAATTGTGTGGTTAACACTGGAACTACCAAGGGGGGTCAAAATGACTTGTTTGACATTTTTTTAAATTATAACTCATTTCTAAGATAGACAAATAATTAATTTTGTAAAACTGTTATGTTTTTCTTTTTTATCATTTTGTTGTTTTGTATGCAGTATACCTACATATAGCGAGATGAGTCATTTTGACCTCCTCCCTCACGGATCATTGGTTTTCGGTACTGTTCTGTTGTATCGTGGAAATTATTGTGACACGTTACTTGTGACACGACCTTTAGTCGTATATGAAAATATTTCAAACTTAAAGATATGTCAACAACCAAAAAATGTTTTTCCTACCACTTACGCTGTTTGACTTGGTCATCACTTGCAGTATTTATTGCAGGCAAGTTTCCTCAGATTACTTTCAGTCGATCATTTTATGCATAAGTATTTTATAAATTTTTGCTATTCTATTACTATTATTATTCAGGTTATATTCAATTTTTGTCCATAAAAATAAAGAATATATAAAAACTAAAAATTGCTGTCTTTTCTTAAATGGCTTGGTAATTTAAGAAACAAGTCCTTTTGACCCCTCCGGTAGAAGTAGGTATACCTCAGTCGTACATTAATATTACTGTACATTAATATTATTATAGTGTATTATGTATATTTATTATAATATTATATATATTTATTATAGTATTATATATATTTATTATTAGTATCATATAATTATTATTAGTGTTATACACATATTTCTTCTTCCTTAACCACTTCGGTACGAGCGTCGACTATAGTCGACGGCCACCGATGAACACGCACAGCCGAGTGTCGACTATAGTCGACGGCCGTGATATGAACGCACACGGCCGAGCATCGACTATAGTCGACTATAGTCGACTGCCAAGAACTTTTGCCTTATCTCTACAAATGCAGTGTTTACGTCCAGAAATACACATAAATAAGCTTTTCTGGTCAAAGATCTGTAAAAGAGCAAAACGGATTCACTGTCGATGCACGAAGTAGCATGCGCATGGTGAGTGCCGGCTGTGGGCACAGTTTCGTGGCCGATGCGCGCCGTACCGAAGTGGTTAATAATTTCCACGATAAACAACACAGTTTTTATTTCTTACATTTTTTCTTGTAATTTCGTTCCTAAATTTTCATATTAAAATAGACAAATTTTCCTTTAATTTACAGGAAATAAATATCATTTATATCTAATATGAATGCAGAACGGTTCATATGACACAATAAATCAATCTTAGACAACAAATATCGTCTATTAATTAAAAAGAAAAAGGGAGGAACTTAT
>NW_027586916.1:0-1359 GCF_028453695.1 Augochlora pura
CATCGGGCGACCCAACACAAGGAACCCTTTTTTGCGTCCTTGTGCGCCTGAACATACCGCGCTAGACGGAGCCTAGCAGCGGCGTACACAAACTTCTTCACAGTGCGTTGCCCTCTCAACCGTCGAAATCAGGGTCGCCACAGTTGCATGCGTCGGCTGATCTTATCTCGGCCAGATTATCAAGTCGTCTCCTTGGCTGACCGGCAGGGGGGCAGCAGAAAAATAGCAAATTGATTCTTAGGACACTGGTGCCTCGTATCGATTGCGATTCCGCGAACGGACCGCCGGTAATTACGTTTTTTTGCGATCGACGACCGAGTGCAAGGACGCGCGTTGCTCCCCTGTGAATGGCGTACTCTCTTCCTATAGCGGAAACCCGCGCGATCCCCTAGAATCGATTCGATCGGTGCCACACCATCGATTTTATAACCCGTAGCGTTTATTAGCCGTGTACACCGCGGCTCCGGGGATTAATGAAAAATGATCGAGCGTATGGTAACGCGGCCGCGCCGGAACGCGCACCGAGGACGTATCGCGTTTATTCGATTTATTAGGCGGCTCTGCTTTATGTTAATTCGCACGATAAATATCGGTGCATCGATACGAGCTTCGTTTTTCAATTACCGGCACGTGCATTGCGGCGAACAACGTGGCGGAAAAGGTTTCATTTACGACGCCAGGAGCATCGTCCGCCCTATCGCAAGACCGTAAATCCCCGCGGACATTGCATTCGTATACGATCCGCCGGAATTAGGTGTCACTTTTACAATAATCCTGCTTTGCTATTTCGATCGTAATCGAGATAAATATAACGAATTATATTAGGTTGAGGAGAAAGAAATCCATTATTTTTACGTGAACTTGAAGACTTTATTTAACAGGTTTCCGATTGTCCGATTTAGGTCAAATATGTACCATTTTATTCTATAATTTGTTGCCATTTTAAAGGTACCTTCATAATGCCACTCTGGTAAAAGTCTTGGCCTCTATTAGCGAAAAACTCGACAAAAAATCGACTTTCACAATCTTCTCTCGATGCCAATTTCTTATCACTAAGGAAGTTTTGCAATGCAAGATGAACATGATAATCGCTTGGTGCCAGGTCTGGGCTATATGATGGCTGCATCAAAACGCACCAGCCAAACTCCTGAATTTTCTGACGAGTCACGATAGACGCGTGTGCTCTGGCGTTGTCTTGATGGCACACAACACCTCTTCTGTTGGCCAATTCTGGCCGTTTCTGGTCAATCGCTAGCTTCAAACGGTCCAGTTGTTGACAGTAGAGATCCGGATTTAGTGTTTGACCATATGGAAGCAACTCATAATAAATGATTTCTTTCCAGTCCCTCCAAATACACA
>NW_027586917.1:0-1358 GCF_028453695.1 Augochlora pura
TCAGTGGTTAAATATTGATGGCGGATAAATGGCATTTAACTTCGATTTTGGAGATAGGATAGCGTACTTAGTATATTATATTTAGTATCAGTTACTAATACATAGTGAAAGCTATTTAATTAAGTAACGCGAAGCTAGAATTTTAATATTAATTATGTGGGGTGGTATTAGAACTCTTTCGTATCCGAAATATTTTAGTTAAATTCAGTTTGTTCAAATATATTATAATGAAAATGAATTTTAAAGATTGGTCGGAGATTAGCGTCGGCCATTTTGACGAACGCGATATTTTTATCAACTTTTTGTCTATTAAAATTCGTCAGTAGGTACAGTAAATTGTCCAAACGCGTTAATTAAACTCCGTCGTTTCTATTATTGCTGAATTTCTACCGGTTCCTTGATTTCTCAGGACATTTCCGAAAGATACGGGCGGCGTCCATTGGAAGTTACACACACGAAAGCGAATCAATCCAGGCTGGATACCTAACTATCGCCGTTCGCGGAATAATAACAGTGCTGGATATTCGTTATCTAGCCTGGGTTTAGCGCAACCTGCCATGAGAACGAACGAATCCCGTGGCGCTGATAAAACGGGGTCGACGTGTTACTTTTAAGCGGACGAGCCCATTTATCTCCTCGACCGTGTGCCACCGTGGCGCTGCGGCTCCGTGAACTATTTTATTTCTGACGATGGTTTCTCCCTGAATCGTGATTCCGATCTCGATGCATTAGCCCGCTCGATCTACCTAAGCGTTACTTTCTGTTTCGAGGAAAATCGCGTTGATAGCTCGAAACGGAGCCACTGTTTTAACTCGATGTCGCTGTAAAGATTCCACCCTTTGCACTCGGCACTGACTTTAACCCTTTGGAGTCGGGGACGAGTTAACCTTTTGCTCTGTCGTGAACGAAAATGGCTGACTAATTATGCAGATTTGGTATATGATTTAAATATTGTATAAATATAGTGTAAGTAGATAGATATGATGTGATTAGAAATATATTATATAAATGTGATATCATCGTAATTATAGTATAAGTATATAAATATGATATATTTGTAAATATAGTATAAGTATATAAATATAATATAATTATAAATATATCACAAGTATATACATATGGTATAATTATACAATATAATATAACTATAAACTTAACATAGTAAATATATTAAATGTGATGACTGAGCGCCGCGTCAGACAAAATGGCCGACACTAATCATCGACCAATCTTTAAAATTCACTTTCATTATATATTAGCACAAACTGAATTTAATCAAAATATGTAAAATGCGAAAGAGTTCTAATATCATCCCCTATGATAAATATAACTTTCTAGCTTCGCTTTAATTAATTAAA
>NW_027586918.1:0-1358 GCF_028453695.1 Augochlora pura
GGTTAGGGATTTTTTAGAGAGGTTGTCATCCTCGCGGACCGGCCGGTGCCTTCGTGGGCCAACTATTGTCTACAGGAGCTGACGGCCAAAGGGCCCGCTCAGGCCGGACGAAGCGTAGCACAGTTTGCTATATATGCTTATGCCAGCCGTTGGAAAAGCAGCGGCAATACCCCTGCGAAGGTGCCGGGTTGGTCCACTTCGCAGGTCCAGAGTCACCCAGTCTTGCCTCTCGACGGCGGAAGGACTTTTACTGTATGATATTCAATTGCCACGAGGTGTAGCAAAATAAAAATCAATAATAGCCATTGTTAAGGAGACGTCAGATGTATGACGAAATCCTCTGAATATTGCACTTGGTGCCTATTACTATACTCGAAGGACCACCCACTGTGTGTGGGACTAAAAACTGTTCCTAATTGTAACACGTAACCTAACCGTTACGTATTCTGTCTATCTCTGTACTGTACTGAACTGTCTGAATCTGTACTGTTCTCCTCAAGGTCTGTACCCTTCTGTGTTGTGTCTGAATCTATTCTGCTTCAAGGTCTGTACCTTTCTGTGTTGTGTCTGACTCTATACTGCTTCAAGGTCTGTACCTTTCTGTCTTGTGACTGAATCTATTCTGCTTCAAGGTCTGTACCTTTCTGTGTTGTGTCTGAATCTATACTAATTTGCAACCCCTCTTTGAGCCTTACGCGCCCCCCCCCCCTTTCCAGAGTGGCGGGAAAACCTAGTCATCCCTTCAAATGTGCCCGAAGCACGTTGTCTGTGGTGGGGATGACTAGACGGGCCGCGTGCACTCGGGGGTGGACGGATGTTTTTGGCAATGGTTTGAAAGTTCAGCTGGCCAGGATCGCTGATGCCGATACCTGACGGCCGAGTCCCTTTCCTTAGTCTTGGGACTATATGGCGGGGCTTCATGGATCTGTGAGACCAAATGATGGCATTACCTTCATCATCCTGAAATCTATTTACTTTATTTGCCACATGTTGGCTGCGGACCGGTCCGCTAACGACTGTAATAATCCTAAATGCATTTAAAACGAATTGCTGAAAAACTCACAGATGGCCAGCCATACTATAAAGTCATTTCTAAATCTCTCGCCCTAACATACCGCCCACCTTGAACATGCATCGCATGTTCAACTATATCTATATACAATGATTTATAAAACACGCTTATGAGATATTATCCTATGTACGCTATTTGACTATTACAATATTTACACTGATTGAACTTAACACTACATGTAACCATGCTACACCTCGTGTGATGATTGTACGTCATCCACGGGTACAATACAAAGTTTTGTCACGGGTCGCTTAATTGTTCCGGTTAAGGTTTTGACTGTTGCGAC
>NW_027586919.1:0-1358 GCF_028453695.1 Augochlora pura
AAACGAAGCGCGTCTATCCAAGGCGAGACAATGAAGTCGATCTCGTCGTTTATGTCAGTCAGAGATACAGAAATAATTTATTAAACAAAGACGAAATTTATTAAGCAAAGAGGAAATATATTAAGCAAAGTCAAAATTTATTAAGCAGAGACAAAATTTATTAAGCGAAGACGAGATTTATTAAGCAAAAACATAATTTATTAAACAAATACGAGATTTATTAAGTAAAAACAAAATTTATTAAGCTGAGACGAGAATTTATTAAGCAAAGACGAAATTAAATTGTCTGCCTTGTTCTATTGTCTGAAACAATGTGCATTACTCTGCGTATTTTTAGTAAACTAACCGAGAACGCTTCCGGTCGTTCATTATTCCGAAGTTATGACCTGTACGATGACATTACAAATCCATTGACAGGAAGAATAGTTTAAGAGTCACATCCGGCGTATTTTATTGGCATAGGAGTCATACCAGCTGCCTGTAGAATTAATTAATCAATAATTCCGATTAAAAAGTAGTTATAAGGTGATTATAACGCAGGTCTCTCGATCTGACGTCTATAAAAAAAGTTTATGCATCTTAGAAGCCTGCCCCAACAACTTCGAGGTTATTCCTCGTTCATTTGGATTTTCGCGAGTAGGAAATTATCGTTAAACAATTCAGTATTATTTCTATTGCTTTTTGAGCGTATAAATTTTTATGACAATGGTTAGAGTGCCAAAATAAAATTGGAGAGATAATTATACGAGAATATAAGCACTGTTGGTATTGTAAAATTTATTGTTGAACAAAATTATGGCAACATTGGGTGATGATGGTGTTTTCTAGATTAATTCTTTGCAGTATAATAACGAGTCAGACTCGTGACAAAGATTCCATGCAATGTTTGGTAAATATAAATGTGGGATTCCCCTATCGCGAGTCTTCCGAACGGATATCTCGGTTGAGGAATCACTCAATTTAATCAATAAAGGAATAGATATATTTAAACTAGCAACAGTACAAACGATGTTTAACGATTCGAGGCTGGGCGTTGACTGCCTAACGCTCTTCCTTTTTATTCTTTCTCGCGATCGCTTTATTGATTTGTCTAGATTATCGATTGATACCTGTGAGCCGCTGCCACGCTTCGCCGCTCACGTACTCTCCCGCATGCAAACACACCGCAGTTCACTCACCACATAAATATTATTCATTTCTTCTGCATCGAAACCAAATTGAATTCATTTGTTAAAAAACTCTAGAAATGGAAAGAAATTAAGACAATGAAATAAACAAAAATTATCTGGTTCTATTGATTAAACTACTAAGGACAAATAAGTGCTAATCATCGCAACATGAAACGAGTTATAGTGCAA
>NW_027586920.1:0-1357 GCF_028453695.1 Augochlora pura
GAACGTGGCAAAGTCACGCTGCCGGAAATGGAGGGTTCAAAGTAATACATTTCTCTTTCTCTCTCTCTCTCTCTCTCTCTCTCTCTCTCTCTCTCTCTCTTACGCCTTACAAAAAGCTGGAGAAGATAATCGATGGATGAGGCTCTCCGCAGATTTATTTTTCCTGCCTTTGCGAGAGAGAGAGAGAGAGAGAGAGAGAGAGAGAGAGAGAGAGAGAGAGAGAGAGAGAGAGAGTATTAACGATCCCCTGTCGACGTAAATCCTCCTTCGCCTTGCAAGATATTCGTCGGAGATTGGGATCATGCAGGAAAATATTCGAGGCCCCAACAGTCGCATCATTCATAAAATCAGTTATTAATCTATCCGGCAATAATATGAATCACGTGTGTGCGAATGATAATTAATATAGTAACGTCACGTCGCTGCTTTTGACAGGCTTGAATTGTTTTTAAGATGACTATGAGTTGAATAATTTTATTTATTAATTTATTCGTTTATTTAGTTAGTTAGTTATTTGTTTAGTTATTAATAACGTAAACTAGATGGCTTGCTTAGAATTGTCACGTGTACGTGTAGTCGATATTAGTTCTTAATGGTTTCTGAATTATTTTCTTCTGTTTAATATGCTATAAAACTCCTTACAATATTATTAACAATATAGAAAGTTATTATATTATTGCTAGTACTGTATGAGCGTCATTCCATTTTTATTTATACGAAATTGTTCTGTTTAAACACACGAGTTCAATTCTTTTAGAAAACATAATTTCACGAACTAAAATTGCAACGAGAAGTATGAATAATATTTAAAAAAGAGGACCACAGCTTCGGATGAACGTTTCATCGGCTCCGGTTATTTTGCTGAATTTTGTTACCTATTGCCTGACCGAAGCTGTCCACTTTCGAACCACGCGACGGCCACAAAATGGTGGCCGCGATGGCCGATTCCATCAACGATGCAATCACACGGCAGTCGCCGTTTCCTGCCTAATTGCTGCATTGTTTAAAACCAAGTCGATTGTGTACCGCTTCGCACACCTGATGCGAATAAGGTGGCGCAGAATAGGACGGGAAATTTTCAATTTCAGCTATTAACTGAAACAACGGGAATTGTTATGGTTTCAACAATATTTCCCTAATTATAGTCTCTCGTCGAACAATCAATTCACAGAAATGAATTTAATGGAGTAACTGAAAAAATTGAAGAGTAAATGTAAATGAAAAGTATTTGTTTGCAATCAGAAAAAATCGTATAACACTGTTTTCAAATCTTACATTATATTATATTATACATATCTCGAGGTTAGTATACGCATGTTTAGAAAATTATATTATAATATAATATAATATAAAATTT
>NW_027586921.1:0-6080 GCF_028453695.1 Augochlora pura
CTCTCTCTCTCTCTCTCTCTCTCTCTCTCTCTCTCTCTCTCGCGGGTAATTTTTTTTCTCGTTCATCGGACAGACCCGGTTCCAAGGCAGTATTTCAACGACGCGGCGTGACAGCCTATTGTTTCCCGCGCGCTGGTCAATCATCCACTAGTTTGTGGGCCTGGCTATACAGGTGGAAACGCCACGCACTTCCGTGGGTGTATATTATACATACAAATGATGCACAGAGGGGGTTGAGCCAGGGTTACATTCGCTCCACACGTGGGAGACCGCGCGCGCGCGCGTGTATACGCGTACACGCGAAAGCCGAAAGGCTATATTATTCCGCGGGCTAACAAAAGCGGCGGCGTCGCCGGCACCGCATTTATCTGGCCAACCGTGAACGCAAATTTAGTTGCGGCCATCGCGGTCCACCGATAAATTCTTTCGCCGCGACGCGACGCGCGGCACACGCGACTGGAGTCTATCTGGTGCGCCCTCGTCACGCGTTGGAATAACACACTCTGTTAAGACGTCTATGTCTTTTATAGCAGACGCCTGCTATAAAATACTATTTCATACTATAGTATGCTATAAATACTATAAAATACTATTTTATATTACAGTGTACTATAATGTACTATAAAATACTATTTGACACTATGGTATACTATACAGTCGAGTACAAAGTATCATTTAGTATACTATAATGTACTATAAAACACTATTTTATACTATAGTATACTATAATGTACTATAAAACACTATTTTATACTATAGTATGCTATAATGGACTATAAAATACTATTTTGTACTATAGTATACTAAAGTGGACTATGATATACTATTCTATACTACAATATACTATAATGAGTTATAATATATTTTAACTAAGATAAGGAGAGAATGATACCAAGCCAATCTTGGACCTTAACCCCATACAAAAAATTCCATAAGCTAGACAACCATATGAATATCGCTCTTCACCAAAAGTAAAGCACTCTGCATTTCTATTTGAAGACAAGCGTGTCGTTACCTTTGCACGATCTTTGATCCAACTTCGTCTAAGGGTAGCTTTTAACCCTTTGCACTCGAGTGATATTACAGACGTTCCCGGCGGATATTTTGGCTGGAGGATCAGACCTTGTGATTGGTGCGAAGTATAGGGTAGAATCCTTTAAATTTGATACCGTTCCCCAAGAGTACAATGTGAAGTAATGCGCGTAAACTTCGATGCATGCATTACTATAATGTCGTAACAGTCGAGTACAAAGTATCATTTTGCTCCTTTGAGGTTATTTCTGGAGATCAATCGCGATGGGAGATGATAAAGTGGAGATACAGTGAATGTATAGCATGTTCTAGCATATTGTATTATGTTGTTCTGCGGTACAGTGTGTTATAGTATATTAACACTAAGTTTACGGAGTAATAAAAGCAGCTGTGTTATATTTATGAAAGCAACGATTTATTCTAATCGTTAATGCAATCGATAACTAAATAAATATAAATAGTTATAGTAAATATAATCGACAAATAAGCAATAAATGTATCTTTGAAATCTGAATAATAGTACGTTAACAAAATCAGTGACCCGTCATTTTGACGGATTCCGTAAATCTAGTGTTAAAGCATATTATAGCTCATTATAGTACATTATAGTATAAAATAGTATATTATAGTCCATTATAGTATACTATAGTATCAAATAGTATTTTATAGCACATTAAAATATACTATAGTACAAAATAGTATTTTATAGTACATTATGGTATATTATAGTACAATTTTGTATGTTATAGAACACTATAGTATGTTATAGTATAAAATAGTATATTATAGTATACTATAGTATAAAATAGTATTCCATAGTATATTATAGCATACTATAGTATAAAATAGTATTTCATTGTACATTATGGTATATTATAATATAATATAGTATATTACAATACATTAGGTGTGCTGTCCTGAAACTCTGTCCAAGGATAGCTAGTCTACGGAGGCCATACCCTGGCTTAGTATTATTGCGTACGAGGACTATTTCCACCGTCAACATGCAGTCCCGTGACACTCTCAAGAAGAAGCAACAAACGTTCGGAGAAAAGCACTCTGCGTTACGTTTCGCACGGTTCTTCCTCGCACGCGGAATAGAATGCCAAGAATTACGTTCTCCAATTTATAATGTTCCATCAAGCTTGCCTGCGATGAACCGAAGATTGCCACGGCGCATTAAACAATGAACAACTTGGCGCACTATTTTCCTGTTCCCGTCGAAGTTAGCGACTAAAACGGGATGCAAGCCGATGAATATTCCGGCGCGGGAAGTTCGCGCGGGCGGCTAACAACGGATAAACCGAAGAGTCCGCGTTGATCTGCGCTTCGGTAGAAGGAGTAGAAACGAAGTCGCGAGTAGACGCGCGCCGGTGAATTTTTCAACGGCTATCTGCTATTCCGGCGGCGGGGATTACGAGGCGGCGGCGGCGGCGGCGGTGGGTTCGCGCGCGCGCGAGCGCGAGCGCGCCCTGCCTTCGTTGTAATAACTTTTTTAAAAGGTTTTCATGCCTCGAAATTCGTTTCACGGGACAGTCTCCGTGGATGTTCATTAAAAATGAAACGACACTCGCCGGAGTTTTTAAGCGACAAGTTCTCCGCGTCGACGGATTAATATCGATGGTTCCGCCCGCGCCTTTTACCTCGGTCCCGCCCCCTTCAATCTTTGCCTCGCGAACGAAATACTCCCGGGATGATTTATCCCTTTTGCGTGGACCGGGCGAGGCGCGATTCTTCCCTTTCCTCTCCCTCTTTCTTCTCGCGCTCGCTCCCGCTGCCCTCTTCTTCCTCTTCGGTTCTCGCGTCCCGTCTTTTTACCGCGCGGCGTTCCTTCGCGAGGAAAGCCGCGCGGTGGTCGATTTTCTTAGGAAATGGGACAGGAATGAGCAAAAAAATTGTTTTGTAAGGAGAGTTTGATTTATTATCGTCTAATACGTATAATCGGCGGGTTTTATGCGCAGCCCCTGGGGAAAAGTCGATTTTTGGAGTGGCGAATATGTGAGCCGTTTATTTTGAGAGTGGCCTAACTCCATTCTTATTTATTTCCACTATTTTAATAGAAACTATGAATTGAACACCCTTACATACACTTAAGCAGTATGACTCATCCTATACGTAGATTTTTAAATAAATTGAAACGCAAATCCTTAAATATCTCGATTTGAAGATAAATGGAGTTAGGCCACTTTCAAAATAAACGGCTCGTATGTGTTTTTAGTTTCTCATGTAATACTGTGTTTGGCGAATGAAGTTTTTGCTAGGTAGTAATTATATATGGGGATGATTAGTATTAAAATATAAATTTCATGATAGAGGAGAAACGTGGTCATAATTTCAATAATATTGAATTGCTTCAATTTGTTCAGTTATTACTGCAAATAAATATATAAACAAGGCTAGGGAAAAATCGATTTTTTAAATAGGAAGTAAAATATAATTATTTTTATCTATTCGTGTAATACAGAATTTGACGAATAAACTTTTTTAAAATAGTAGTTATATATGATTATTATAAAATTAAATATATCTGAAGTTTCTCTTATAGTTACTCTTTAAAAAAAAGTTTATTGGCCAAATGGTGTATTATGTGTCGAAGATAAAATATTATATTTTATTTCTATTAATAACTGAACGAATTGAAACGATTCAAAATTATTTAATTTTGATTATACAGTGCAATAATTAATTATCCAACAATTATACATCCCGTATGTGACTACTCTAATAAGTAGTCAAATATTAAATAAAATGACAATAGTAATACTCAAAAATAAAAATACCCATTAAAATGGGTAGAAAATAAAATTTATTTTTGTTTATTATCAAGTAATATTTATATACACTTTCATACATATGAATTTATATTCACTTGTCTCCAAATTATTTATGATTTGTAATTTTTTAAATACGTTGCAAATAAAAGAAGCGACATTGCATCATTGCTTATCAGAAATAATAATTTACGATGTATGGTTTTGTCGGCCACCAATAAGCAAGTATGCATGCGATGCGTTCTCATTGTTGTCCCATTTTTAGAATAAATCGGCCACCGTGCGCGCCCTGTTGCGGCAAAGACGCGAGGAGGGTTCGGTGACACCGTCAGCCACCGTTTTCTCTCCCTCCGGTTAAATACATATCTTTCTTGCCCGCCGCCAAAGAAGAGCCCGTAATTTGCATAATAGCCGGGAATTTGCATAATGGAAAAGAATGTATAATAGAGAGTCGTGGGAGCACGTGTGCATTAGGAAAGAACCGGGCCCTGCTGGACGCGAGCATCCCCCACGATGGTAATGGGGCTAACCAACGCTGCGTCGCTTAATCAATTAATGATGGGAGGCTGCGTGCTTGGAAAACGCTTGCCACTTTCTCAAATAAAACTTCCTTCGTCGTACTTTTGCACAGAAATATTCTATGGCAATCGAAACGTCGCTAGACTGTGGATTTGATATGCATTGATGGCGAAAATTAGTATTCCAAATTGATTTTAGTGGTTTTAGTATTTTGTTAGCAAGAAGTGGGCAAAGGTTTACGTTTTTGTTAGCGATAATATATCGTTTATTTTTGGAAATTATATATTTTTGAGGTTATATTTGTTAGAAGTTATATTCTTTTAGAAATTATATTTTTAAGAAATTATATTGCTTACAATTTATACTTTTCTAGAAATTATATATTTTTAGGAAATTATACTTCTTGGAATTTATATATCTTAGAAATTATATTTTTAGAATTTATATTTTGGAAGTTACATTTTTATGAAATTATATTTCTTAGAAATTAAATTTTTTGGAAATTATATTTTTTAGAATTCATATTTTCTAGAAATTGTATTTTAGAATCTATATTTTTATGAAATTATATTTCTTAGAATTTAAATTTTTAGGAAATTATATTCATTACTGTTTACATTTTTTGCTAATTATATTTTAGAAGTCTTATTCTTGGGAACTCATGTTTTTATGAAATTATAATTTTCAGAATTTATACTCTCTTTAAAAATTATATTTTGGAATTTATATTTTTAGAAACTATGTTTCTTAAAAATTACTTAATTGTAAGTTGTAAAATTGTCATTTCCTTATAACATATATATATATATATATATATACATACCGCACACAACTAAATACATTAAATTAAATGCAACGCCTTAAATGAACATCCCCTCCCTAAATTTTACAAAAGAACAAAGAACAATCTAATTAGATTGTGCAACAAATAATCGCGTTCAAACTCACGTCGACTATCGAACTTGAAAAATGAATAGACACATCAAAGGCGAGCGGATTCGGATCGCCGTAGAACCGGAAAAACTGTCGTAGTTTCGCCTCATTAAAACGATTATGACAAGAAGTAACGTCTAGTCGTTATAGCTACCGTATCCTGCGCACTAATGCCCACGATTTTTATGTCCCATAAAACCCCGCGGTCTAGTTACGAGTCATTGGAGCCGTTGCACAGCCGTGACGAAAAAGGAAGATCCGCGCTCGCAGTCGCGGATCGTACAGATAATGGAATATACCGCTGTAATTTGTTAATGAATAAAAAGCTCATTTACGCTCGCCATTAACCGCGATGACTTGTTGCCATCTGTCAGGATACTCGAGTATAATGAGCCACGAGGATGATTAGAGATCGCGGAGTGCGTTACGATTTCTCATTTGGTTTACCGACTCGTAAAAATGATTGTACTGTTATGCAGTAAACATAAAAATGGCAGCGAGACGCAACGGAATCCCGCGTGATTAATTGCCACGTGGAAGAAGAAGAAGCAGCGAAGCTCGTCTAAAGCGACGGAGGAGGCCGGCTGCCGGTTAGCGTAAATCCGCGTGTTTTCCGGCGCTTCCATCCAAGAGGTCCATCTCTCGGAGCGCTTAGCCGATGAAAAGTGTGCGCGGCATTTGGGCCACGGACTCCGATGAACGCGCGCGCGAATTTGACGCGAGCGTCGCGTAAAACGATGCGGTCGAAATCAAATCAAATCGAAGCTGCCGAACCGCGGTCCGAAAGACTCGTTTATTAGAAAAATTGTGCAAAGTATGGCACTC
>NW_027586922.1:0-1357 GCF_028453695.1 Augochlora pura
GCGTCTGGACAAACGAGATTAATATCGACGGGACAATCGATATCGCCATCCCGCCGAGTTCCACTCGACTGGTCGTATCCTAGCTGGACGCGTTGGCTGCTAGAACCTGCTGGTTTGCCGCCGCCGGTTCCTCTGGCTGCCTCTAGCTTGCTTGCTACCTGCCGCCCGCTGGTCCATTCTCGCGCGCGCCGTCGACCTTTGACGAACGCATTACGTTAATGAGAGGCGGCCATCGATTCACGGCCGCTTTGCCCGGCGAATCGCGGTGCCGTTTTCAACGGCAGAGCGCACCCGTCACCGACTTATCGCCCCCTCCGGCCGCGTCAATCGTCCCGCGCGCTCACGAAAATACCCGCAAACTCGCGCGAGGTGTTGCGCGCCGTTTTTTAGCTTCGCGACTTTGCTTCGGGACGCAACGCTCGAACCTCTCTATTTATTTCGACTGTAACGCGACGCGTGTCTCGGAAGGCTTCATCGATTTCTGAGAGGACGATTAGTGCCGCCATCATGCGATTTTTCAAGTATTATAATGTGTACGACGATCAGTAGTATAGCAATGATGGAGATCATTTTCTGTCTTAAATAATATTAGTTATATACTTGTATTTCTTTTTTATTGTCAGTTAACAATTTTTGGTAAATTTTGGATCGTGAGCTGTCAGTTTATAGTGCAATATGATGATCTTTTGTGTTCATTAGTTTGTTAAAAATTGCTGTGATTTTATTCTTAATATTTCGAACTAAAGTGCCTGAATTTATTTTTTAGTAGGGTAAATGAATTGAAAGAATTATCGAACTATTTTTGCAGGCTTTCAAAATTTAAATTACATGTATTAGGATCCTAGGGTGATTCTGTACATGTTACATTTTTGTGAAATTTTTGTATAATCATCGTATCATTTTTGTACATTTTTACACAGTTTTTGTATTACGTTTGTACAATTTTTATAGAATGTTCGTATATTTTGCATACAATTTTCGTATAATTTCTATATATTTTTGTACAATTTTTATAAAATTTCTATATATTTTCGTATAATATTTCTATAATTTCTATACATTTTTCTAAAATTTATATAATTCTTGTATATTTTTGGCATAATTTTGGTACATTTCCTGTACAATTTTTGATAATTCTAATCCAATTTTTGCTTCATTTTTGCTCCATTTTTGCTTCATTTTCGCTTCCTTTCTGTACAATATTTCCACAATATTTCTACAATTCCTAATAATTTCTATTAACTTAAATCTCACCAAATTCAGTAAAAATCATACAAAAACGTACAGCAAACCACAGCGATAACCATCGCAACAGTTCCACAAGCAAATTTAATTGGCCAAATATCTCGAACGATTT
>NW_027586923.1:0-1357 GCF_028453695.1 Augochlora pura
CTCTAAATAATTTCGAATAATTCACAGAACCCTCCGCACAATCTCGTTTTATTTACGATCCACCGCGATAGGCGCAGAATTTCCAAAACCCGCACTAAATCTCTCCGCGGCGTTTTTCTCCCGGTATCGAGTGTTTAATAAAGTTATTAAAATTCCTGGCGCCGTTCCAAGTGGCTGTACATTCGTCCTCTGTATTGATCTCGTAAAAATGATACAGCACCGGCAAACAGGCCACGGAACATTGATGTATCCGCGGCGTGTAAAAATCCGCCAACAATTATACCGTGCAAACATTAGCGCGGCCTCTATTTATTTTTCATTTGTCGTGGAACATGTAATAACATTTTCGGCGACCGTGTAACAATTTTTTCGGCGCTAGTATAATAATCTTTTCGAGGATTATATCGTCGCGAGTGTTACAATTTTTTCAGCGTCGATATTATAATATTTTCGACGCCAGTATTATAATTTTTTTAGCGCCGATATTATAATTTTTCAGCGCTGATATTAGGATTTTTTTAGCGCCGATATTATAATTTTTCAGCGCTGATATTAAGATTTTTCGGCGCCGATAATTATAATTTTTTTAGCGCCGATAATTATAATTTTTTTAGCGCCGATATTATAATTTTTCGGCGCCGATATTATAATTTTTTTAGTGCCGATATTATAATTTTTTTAGCGCCAATATTCTAATTTTTTTAGCGCCGATATTATGATTTTTCAGCATTGATATTATGATTTTTCAGCGCTGATATTATAATTTTCTCAGCGTCGATATTATAATTTTCTCAGCGCCGATATTATAATTTTCTCAGCGCCGATATTATAATTTTCTCAGCGCCGATATTATAATTTTTTCGACGCCAGCGTTATAATTTTTACAGCGTCTACATTATAATTTTTTTCGGCGCCCGTGTAATTTTTCTCGAAAGGGTTAGTCGAGCGAAGAATCTTCTGGTCGAAAGAGCGACGAGTCGGGGACGCGATCTCGCGAATTTCGTATTGTCGATCCACGGCCGGGATTTTTGCAGGAAATTAATTTTACCGGGGAATCAGAGGATCCATTCCGTGCCGGCACAGATTACACAGGGATCCGGCATTCGGCCGGGTTGTGGAAGACACGGCGAACGTATATATCTGGCGTGCGATCGGCCGAAAATGCACGCGTGAGCGATAGTTTACGGTCATTGTGGGATTATCGCGATAAATTATTGGGTGTATCGCAACTGCGCCTATCGGTATGTCGATAGTATTAATTGGGTCGTCGAGATTATTACCGGGAATGTATCAATAATAATTACCAGTGTACCAGAATGAACCAGGATTTACCTCTGAAATTGTAATCACTGCCTTT
>NW_027586924.1:0-1357 GCF_028453695.1 Augochlora pura
ATTATATTATATTATTATATTATATTATAATATTATATTAATTACATGAAGACAATAAAAGAATTGTCTGGTACTGGAAAATATTAACAAGAAACGAGTGCTGATCAACGCAGCATGGAAGGAATCGTAGTGCAAGGGGTTGAATATTTTTTGCAGTTCATCTTTGTCGAACGAGACAACAATACTTTCGCTCTAAGAAAAATCAATCGCGGTCACCCAGGGTGCCGCGACATTTGACAACAAACGATACACTTTGGCGTGCATGTTTCGCCGAAAACAACGCACGTTTTTTTTTGATAAATTTTGCAAATATTTCAGGTACACGTGCCAAGAATTCCATTAGACGAACGAGTCTCTCGAACGTTTCTCGAAACGATCTCTCGAGACACGGCGCGCCTTCGAACTAAATTTCGGGGCTATCGGTGTCCCGATCCAGGGGAAATTCCATTAGGCGAACGGAAAATAGAGCTCTCGTTGTGTGTGTGTGTACCGTGGCCGAAAGTTTAGTGGCGCGACATCAAAATCGTCGTATTTTTCGTCTATCCTCCATGAAAAATATTGCCGAACGTGTGCTGTGCACGCGATACAGCGAGATTGGCAGCTTGAGGCCATCTGTTCCCACTATCTTATGACGCGCCCACCTCCCCGTTCAGCGGACACTAACCCCGTCTGTATAATAGATTCGGTGATACATTCGCGGAGTTAGATACTGATAATGGTGAAAGAATTTGATTTATTTAGAGTAGTTACGAAATGGTGGAGATATTTATTAGCAGTGGTACATGGTTTTCGAATCTAGCGACAATAAGGGGTTGATTTAAATATGGATATAATTCACTGTAGAATTCACCGTACAATTTATTGCAGAATTTATTATACGATTAATTGTAGAATTACTTGTATGATGAAATGTACAAGTAATTGTATAATCAATTCTATAATCAATTGTATAATTATTTGTACAATCAAATGTATAATTATTTGTACAATTAATTGTATAATCAACTGTACAATCAATTGTATAATTATTTGTATAATTCGTATAATATAATTTGTATATAGTAAATGAATGAACAGCATCGGGTTTAAAATACGGATACTTTCACTAAATAAAATCAATAAAATCCTGAAGTTTAAATTCCCCATAGACTGTTCTAAAACAATTGTAAACCAATGGAGTAAAAATGACCCCACTTAGATTCGGAATCGAATAATCCTCCGTACATTTTAAAAAACAGTGTCTCCGATAAACAAACCTAATAAAAAATTGCGCAGTTAAAATTCACATGCTGTAAAACAATAAAAGAAAAAACCAAAATTATCCAGAGAAGGAAAGAAAAGAAAATTATCCAGTCGC
>NW_027586925.1:0-1357 GCF_028453695.1 Augochlora pura
TTCAATTAAGTATAAAAGGATCTGGTTAAGGCAATATTTATAGGTTAAGATTTAATACTAGATTAAAAGAGAATAAGAGAAAAGCACTTGATTTTTATTTTTTAAAATTGATGCAGAGGACTCTTTGCATAGAAATTTCAATTAATTACAAAATATCGAGTTAAAGCAATGTTTATAAGTTAATATTTAATACTAAATTAAAAGAGACTAAGAGAAAAGCAATTGCAGTCAACTTTTAATTTTCAAAATCAAAGCAGTGATTTTCGCACAGCAATTTCAATTAATTATAAAAAGCTCGAGTTAAGGCAATTTTTCTTATTTCGCGCAGAAAATTCGTAGCCTAAATATACGAAAATAATGTTCTCAAACAATTGCAAATAGCACAAGTTAAACAGAAATCAATTTCTCATTATCTGCCAACGAGATTTCTAATTTCAGTTGAAGCACAATTTAAGTTTAATTCACCGCGTAGAAATTCGCAGTCGATTCGCAACGACTCCTCCAATAGTGCACCGGACTTCCGTTACGGTCGCGGCTAAAGCAACAAAAGAGGACGTTATGGAGACGTCCGGTATATATCCGACGTTCCCGAACGATTCTTTCGGGAACAATTACGCCTCCCGTTCGGGTCCGAATCGCGGCCATAAAACGGAAGTCGACGAAACTACGATCCCAGGCAGCGAATTTACGGCCGTTATTGCATCAAACCTAAATCAATCCTAAGTCTACGTGTCCGGCCGATAATGCGTCCGAACGACGCCGATACGATTCAACCCCCGCGCCCGAATCGATTCACCCTACGCCACTGATACACCCTCTCCAACCCCCCGCCCCTTCCTCCCCCTCCCTATAGTAGTAGATACGCTCGCGGATTACGCGCTTCCGCTCTGAAATGCGCGCACTGCCACCGAGACAATGCATTCGCTGTAACGCCGCGAGGAGATCGATCAATTTTGCTCCAAGACGATTTTTACGATCGCCATTAGATTCGTATTTTTATGCAAACAGTTAAGGGCATGGAATGATGTTTTTCGATTTAATATATGGCATATATTTTTCGGAATTGTTATTTACAAATTATTATCACGCTGGTTAGAGGTTATAGGTAACGAAATTAAATTGTAGAATAAATTGTATATTCCTTCTATTTCTTCATATTTTTATTATTTTATTATCATTACTATTACTATTATCATTAGTATTATTAATAGTGTTATTACATTCGTTAGACGTATAGAATTATCATACAGTATTATTACATTGCAGACAATTCTTACGATCGTCGTTAAATTCGTGTTTTTATGCGAATAGTTGAGGTTATGTCAATAATGCTTTTCTATTTAATATTTAGTTAATT
>NW_027586926.1:0-1356 GCF_028453695.1 Augochlora pura
CATCGTATAGTACTCGGTAGCAATGACCCATGTTTCCGAATTATCTCATCGCAGTTGTCGAACGTGCGGTGGGTCGGAACCCGAATATTCGATGGTTGTCGTACGAAACGCATGTGCTCTATCGCTCTCCGTTTTTCTTGTGATAAAACTTCATGCTTCTCGAACGATAAAGTATATATATGAGAGTCCAAGCATCATAGATATCAGTCTCTTGATATATTTCAATGATAGAGTGCATCTCCCTGTAAACTCATATGTATTCTTCTTTTTCATGACTGGCTGAAAAACAAGCCTTAACATAACAGCCTCATATACCGTTTATGGGTAGGAAAGAACGGTTCTGTATACTGCTACATACTAACAAAACGGTTCTGTATACTGCTACGCATAGGTAAAAACAGCTCTGTTACAGCCTGATATAGACGGTACCGATTGTATTATGTATCTCAAGAAGAAGAAGAAGCAGAGCCGAGAATCGAGCAAAGGAAAGAGAAAGAAAAATGGATGTAGAAACAGTAATATCAAAAGAATTCTACCAATTGTTAAAAGAGGTGGTTTTCTACCGCTGTTATTACCCGCTTTGGGGGCTTTGGGAGCGATGGCTGGTGGTGCTGCAGGAGTGGCCAAATTGATAAACGATGCGAAAGCTGCTAAGAAACAATTGAAAGAAATGCAACGACACAATCATGCTATGAAGGGTCGTGGAGTATATCTCGCACCATACAAGCATGGAAAAGGAATGAAGAAGAAAAAAAAAACAAAATATGGAAAAATGTCGATAACTCTACTACGAACATTGAATTGAAAATTGCATGTAGAAAATTACCACATTTTCGGGGAGTTTTCATGCGTGATGAATTGCCAAAAAAATATGGGTAAACGAACGAGGAATAGTCAATCTAGATAGCAGTCATGGTCCGGGAACGCACTGGGTAGCATATATAAAGAATGGGTCACGAGTAAGTTATTTCGATAGTTTCGGGGATCTTCAACCACCGATCGAATTGATTCATTATTTCGGTCTGAACGCAACGATCACATACAATCATAAAAATGATCAAAGTTATGATGAAAGCATCTGCGGGCAATTGTGTATGAAATTTCTGTGGGAAACTCTCTGATATAGTCAACTACAAGAATGTCGTTGTACACGTTAACGTTTCCGGGAAGAAGCAGTGTGTTATCATCCAAGTACTTCCCACCTATAGATCTAGGCAATGCTGATTATGAACTAGGCTTGCTCGATTTGCAAACTTATTACTCGATACCTAACGTCAGTTCGAATATTCGAAACAATAAATTCTATTTTGGTGATAAAAACGAGGAGATATGCATCCCAGACGGTTCGTACGAACT
>NW_027586927.1:0-1356 GCF_028453695.1 Augochlora pura
GAGAGACGATTTTATCTGTTCACCAGTAACTAATACCGGTTTTTCGTTCACATGGGGTGGCTGCGGATTTCTTGCCAATCAGCGGCTCGGTTCATGGTCCGACCTTCTATTTGGAATCGATTAAACCCCACGGATAAATAAACCATGCCCCGGCCGGCCTGATTTATTTTTGCGCATTTCCAAACCGGATAGAGAGGATGCTCTCAATTGTTAAGGATCTTAGAAAAGATCGCCAACCATTTCATCGTTTAGAGAACGATAATTATTCGAATCCGTTTCTTCCTTCTATTCCATTTATTTAGTTTGTTGAAAGCGGTGGCCGTTAAACTAGTTACCTGGTTAGTTATTTTTTTCTTTTTCCTCTTTAGTATGATAAGGTGCCAGGGGATACAATGTTCTGCGTTTTATAGCAAACCTCGCGACTGGTGCAGTATAATGACGACTTTTTTGATTAGGTATCACTGGATAAGAAGCCTTTGGAACGTTCTGTTCGATTTGATAATGTTTATAACGATACATTTTTATTAGTTCGATTTTTAATTGACGATTTTAATGGCGATACTTTATCATTAGGAATTTTTAATTGATAACGTTGATAATGGTAAACTTCGATTAATACAAGTTTTTATAGATAATGTTAAATGGTGGCATGCTGAGTCAACTGGGACATCGCTAAAATTGTTCGATCACGTCTTAAGATAATTTTTATACAATCAAAGATTTAAAAAAAAATTGTTAAATAGTGAAATTATTGGTATGAGTGACAAGAATCAATTTCGTATGCATTAAAGCGCACTTTGTTACATAGAATGAACATACTATGAGCCGGAAAACTTCGAGTTTACAGTGAAAATGGCTTCGATTGCAAAGGGTTAATTTAGCCCATCCTCAGTAATTCCAACGTGACTCTATCAAGACATCTCGTTCACCAAACGCTTTTCCAATTTTCACTTGAAACTTGTTGTTCCTTGTTTCTAGAGAAATGAGTTTCGTTATTTCTAGAGAAATAATTTGTCGACCTTTTGTGGAATTGTCGGGCAAATTAATTTGATATCGTGGTCGATAAATGTTTGTTTTTTTTTAGCATTATTTGGGGCTCGATGAAATGAGTAGAAAAAATGGTACGTTAAATTTTGGGATATCGTTGTAAAGAGGAAGGTTTGGTCTTTGAATTCGCGGTGGTTGCAGTCGGATACAAAAATTCCTTACGTTTCTAGAGCTGTTTAAAAATGACCATTTTGTGTCTATTATACGTACATCAATTTTATTATATTTATTTTATATATCAATTTTATTATATTTATACAATATACATCCTCAGAAAACCTTATATTATATTTATATACATCCTCAGTA
>NW_027586928.1:0-1356 GCF_028453695.1 Augochlora pura
CTTTGCACTCGGTAACTTCTCATCTAGTCCGACAAACGACATTTTGTACATAGTGTTATAGTTTGTGATAAGTTGTTCGTCTTTTTATTATTAAACCTTGTTTAAATACGGCACCTTGTTCCATCTCAGTTCACCCTCAAATCTATCCTCAACATATTAATTTATCGCGAGGTAGGCGCGTTATTCAATCGTCATCAAATACGGTCGACGCTGTAACGCACCGCGCAACATATTTATTTTTCGCCATTGAGAATTGAAACAATTGAATGACGTCTGCTAATGCAGATGTCCTTACACGTACTTACATTCTGTTATATCAGAAGCTTGAGCAAACACCTTATAGTTCATTCCAGTGTAGTGTGTATCCGAGCTTCGTATTGAGCGCAAGCGTTCTGTGTATGCTAACTCTTTCGGACCAGGCTACAAGTTAGCCTATGCCGGCGATGTTGGGGCGATAAACCACTGATAAGAGAGGTGCACGCACACCTGGAAAATGTGCGGGCTAGGCCAGGAAAAACCCCCCTGTCACCCGTTAAGGATCATCGAAGGAGAAGACCGTTCCAGCAAGGGGAGGTGACCCATTTAGCCGTCGCGCCTGCAACCACCCTCTTGAGTTGTTGGAGGCGCGACGTTACCAGCGGGGGCCACGAGGAGGCGGGGTCACCAGCACGAGGCTCGATCTCTTGCGGGTCCATGCGATTGCTCGGATGGAAATTAAGCCGTCTCAACACACTATGAATAGTGCCCGCGAGGTTTTGGCGGCTAGTTCATTCCAGTCGAGTTACTCCTGCTAGACGTCGTTATAGCGCCTCAGTTATCAACTTATTCTTCGGTCTTCTTTATGTTTATTCAAAATGAGCTCGCCGATATGTCATGTTATTACAGAGTTTTACTGAAGTATTAGCAGACACAATTCTGCGATATTCCTTTTAGAACAACAACTTTCCCGAGCTCTTCACGCTCGAAGAAATAAGAACAATACGAAAAAGTTGTACAAAATATAAATAACGTGCACGAAGTTATACATATATTATTATTAGATTGTAAATCTTGATGCAAATTCAAATTTTCTAAAACCATTTTATAAAAATTAGATTCCAATGAAATTTTCATTTCCTTGGATAGAACATTCTAGAACTGTTATTTCCACCTTTAGCGGCTTTCTAAAATTTTGAAAAAATATGGCTTATTTTGAATATCAAGCCGGATGTTATAGAATTTTTTCCGATTTTTCAGTTGCAGGCTGTGATTATCAAAAATGAAATAACCCCAAAAAATCGGAAAATTGAAGATTTCTCACTTTTATATTATATTCAACACTTTTATATTAATTCCCTGATAAGGTACTATCACGGC
>NW_027586929.1:0-1356 GCF_028453695.1 Augochlora pura
GGGTAACGATATTGTTTCGCGTGAACTGGAACATCGTCCTTCACAGGGATTGCATGCTCTGTTAGCTTGGTCATTGGCAATTCATCGCCAGGTGAGACAAAGATGTCAGAGAATTCCCTCGAGACTCTTCTAACTAAATCTATAGCCTTTTTGTCCGTTAAATGCCCGACTCTAGTATTCTCATCTATTAATTTTGTCCTATTTGCGTCTATCGGTTTATTTTGTAAATGCAAAATCCTATGCAATGTACCGGTTAATTCTATTGTTCGCTGCTTGGTATCTATTTTCGCTTCCTCCTTTTCGATAAAAGGCATTCCTAGAAGTCCGTCCTCTTCGATAGGAAAAGTATCCGGAACTATAGCTAGAACGTGTTCTCTGTCTCCTAACACAAGTCTTGCTTCCCTTTCCGTAACGAACTCTTCGTTCTCTATCCCGAAAAACATGTTCCTTTTTGCGCGCGTTTGTAAAACTACCGCTGCAGATTTCTTAATCAGATTAATCCCCGCTCCCGTATCTAATAGGAATATTCTGTCTGTTCTGCTTGATCCCAGTCGGAGACCAATTGACAATTTTTTTCTATTTCCGATTCTTCGCTCAAATTTTTCGGCATTTCCTGATCTAATTCCAAGAACTTGACTTCGGGGGGTCTCGGTTGATAACGCTGTTCCCGAAAAATTTTGTTTGCAGTCGCGAGAAATGTGTCCTGGTTTGTTACATTTAAAACAAGTGGGAATCTTATTTTTGTCGAAAGGTTTCCTAACAGTATCGCGTGTGACTTGCTCCGTATTATCCAATTGATGGCGGTTTCCTGAGTATCGTTGTTCGCGATTCCGATCGCTAGACGGTTTAAATATTTCCCTACGCGATGGGTTATCTACTCGTGGTTGGTTCATTCTGCGTATTTCGTTGCGTCTCTGTTGTTCGTAGGCGATTCTTTGGGCTTCGCGTAAACTTTCCGGTTGCATATACTGAACGTCTTTAGTAAGAAAATCATTCAGATTTTGAATATAAATATCAAGCGCATTCATTTCCTCTAGTCTAAGTGCTGCACGTTTCTCTAGTGGAGACATTTTCGGCATTTGGTCAATTGCGCGTTTGATATCTCGATCTAACAAATTGAATCTCCTGGTGTATTCGCGAACATCTGTCCTATTTTGTTTTAATTGTGTTCGTTCTTGTACTAATAAATGGTAACTCTTAGTTAGCATGTACTCGGTTCTCAAAACGTCGAATAAATCTTCTAAATCTAGAATGTCATTCTGATCTATCAATCGTTTCGCATCGCCTTTAATCCTGTGACATTTTAACGTATTCAAATACATCCTTTCATCTGGAACTAATTGTCTCATTTCTCGT
>NW_027586930.1:0-1356 GCF_028453695.1 Augochlora pura
CGGCGGCGAAGTAAAAGTATTAATAAACAAACAAGTGTTGATCGTCGCAAGCGCGAAAGGAGCGATAAAGTGCAAGGGGTTAAAGAAACGCGCGCGACAGGGAGAGCTGATTCAGAGAGAGCGCTTTCTAGCACATAAAGCGAAAGAGAGAAAACGAGAAATAGAAAGCGAGAAACAGAAAACGAGAGAGAAGAAGCAACACAGAAGGAGGAGGAGGAGGAGGAGGGGGAGTGTGGGCGGCAGAGAGGGTACGAAGGGACACGTCTATGTGAAATACAGCGCACGGAGAGCCGCCAGGCAAAGAGCGGACGGGGACGAGCGAGGGTGGAAGGAGGCAATGGAATTTGATATCGTGCGCAGGACCAGGAAAATAAAGTGGAAAAATTCCATCTGGTCAGACGTATCAAGCTCTGTGTCTCTCTGTGTCCTTCTGCCGGCTGTACGGGAGGGGGGGGGGGGGGGGAAGAGAGAGAAAGAGAGAGAGAGAGAGAGGAGGCGAGACAACTCCGGTAGACACTCAATACACTTTTCCTCGATCCCGCGGAAAAAGGAACGCGCCGGTACCGGGGTAGGGGTAGGGGTAGGAGGGGATGAAGATTCACAGCGCCGAGCGGAAAATTTATTACGCTTTTCCTGTATTTCCGGCCGGGGGAGGAATACGCGGGAGCCAACAGCGAGAACGTTAGCCGGTGGAAAATGTCATTCACGCGTTGCATACACCATGTCAGCATCGCTGACGCGTTTTTATGGTCGCTGTTCGCGCTGTTAGACCGGCGCTAACTAGGCGGCGGGGCCGATTACTGTGGGCACAGACCGATTACTGTGCCTTTCATAAGTTCTTTATGATGACTTCACGTTTGTTAAATCAAATGTGCCGAATTCTTTTAGTACTTTCTTTATTTTTTATTGGAGAAATTTAATGGATAAATGGATCGTCTTAATGGATGAAAATGGAGTTAATTATATTATTATATTATATTATATTACAATGTAATTATGGTATATACATATTGCATTATATTATAATTAACCTAGGCTTTTAGTTGAATCCCGGAATAAAATTGAAAAAAAGAATAAAACTAACCCATACATTTGTATAACATAATTAGCTTCACATTTATCGAACGAGGGGCATTCAAGTTTTCCAGTTAAAATGGAACAATGTAAAACGTACGAAAAATAAAATAAATAGAAATAAAATGAATATATATATATATATGATTACAGTTAGGGGATGTTTTTTCCCCTCTTTCGGTCCGAGTGTTGGCAAGCGTCGTGTCGTTGATGCTCGCTCCCTCCCTCCCCCCCTGCCACCCTTGTCCGTTCCTCCGTCGGTTTCACCCGGGCCCCTGGCGA
>NW_027586931.1:0-1356 GCF_028453695.1 Augochlora pura
TCCGAATTGCATGGTGTAACAAACGATGTTTTAGATCGATTAAATACACGTAACGTATCATTAGATTTATTTTTTACACTTTTCGACGACAATTTCTGGGACATAGTAGTTACGCAAACGAATCTTTATGCCGAACAAGTTATGAGCAATGGGAGAAGACGAAAAGTCGATGATAATTGGTTTCCAGTCACCAAAAATGAGATGTTGGCTTATTATGCTTTGTGTATTTTAATGACACAAGTAAAAAAGCCGAATATTCAAATGTATTGGAGTAAGCGGGAAGTGATAGAAACTCCTATATTTGATAAAGTAATGCCGTTGAAGAGATTTGCACAAATATCACGATGCATACATTTCGCAAATAATGAAACGGACCAAAGCAATGACCGCCTTCATAAGATCAGACCAATTATTAATTATTGGAACGAGAAATTTAGTAGCATTTACATACTAAATGAACATGTAAGCATCGATGAGTCATTGATGCGATATAAGGATCGATTGGCCTATAAACAATTTAATCCATCAAAACCAGCCAGGTTTGGCATCAAAATATATAAGCTGTGTGAAGCAAACACTGGTTTTTGCAGCAAATTTAAAATATACATTGGCCAAGATAAAATTGACCGAAATGATAGTGCATCAGAAAATTTTGTGATGGAATTAGCAAAACCGGTACTAAATAAAGGATACACACTGTATATTGACAACTGGTATTCCTCACCCGCTCTCTTTTTAAAATTGCACAATCAAAAGACTAACGTTATCGGTACTGTGCGTAATACCAGGAAAAATATGCCGAAAGATCTTGCAACAAAGAAATTAAAACCAGGAGAATGTGTATACAGAACGTGCAATGGGTTGTTAGCAATGAAATGGAAAGATAAACGTGATGTTTATATGGTGACAACCAAACACGCATTGGTAGAATTTACCGAGGTGACGGATAGGCACAATAGAATCAAACGCAAACCAAATTGCATTCTTGAATACAACAACGGAATGGGTGGCATTGATCTTAACGACCAAATGTTGGCATGTTTTCCTATTATGAGGAAATATCTGAAGGGTTATAAAAAACTCTTTTTTTACATGTCCGACATGGCGCTATTTAATACATTCATTCTGAAAAAACAGTTACAAGATTCAGGAAAACAATCGTATGTGCATTATAGAATTGATATAGCAGAGGAACTTTTAAAATATGTTCAGCTGCCGGATTATACAAGGCGCCTGACAAGTGCAGGATATGAAACACCAATGCGCTTACAGGCACAATATTGGGCCCATTTTGCAAAACATATTGCTCCTACTCCTGCAAAGCAACATCCAACTAAGGCATGTAAAGTGTGTTAC
>NW_027586932.1:0-6079 GCF_028453695.1 Augochlora pura
CGACGCTTCCTTTTTCTATTTGTCACTGAGCTTGAACTCTTTATACGTTTGACGAAGCACCATGGAACGAAATCACACAGGTGCGCTCTGTTACTAGAAGCGCGTCACTCATCGGCGAATATTAGGGTAGCAGTATGCTGTTCTGACTGAATCAGCGAATTGTAATAACTTTTCTAGTATCTGACCACTCCGTGGCAATCCTCTGACCACAACTTATCGAAAGTGACTTCATTTCAGTCATCGTTGGTCGTTATTTCACACTGCAACCAAAGCTGACCGCAACTACTTTCGTCACTGCAGATTTGAAGCGCAGTGGTAGGATTCCTTAAAAGTCGGATTGAGTTCATTTCCTTGGCCGATTCTTGTAAAAGTCGGTACTCTTATGGTTTTCGAATTTGTCGAACTTGTATATATTATAAAAACTAAAAAAATTCAGAATGGGAGGACAGAAAATCATGTACACATTGTTTTTTTTTATCTCTTTCTTGCGGTATAATTATGTAATCAGATTATATATAAAATATTTAAATATATATATGAAAACAGTTGAAATTCGATTCTAAGACAACGAAGCATTGTTGGCCATTGTTCAGTATGCCGCAGTTCCTCCTACGAGCCGACAGTTTCGTTCGAGGTTTCGTCCGTTTAACGTCTCCAGTTTTGAAACTGTACGCGCCGCAAGACCAGTACAAAATATTGTACCAGTCACCGATGTGACTGATTTGATAGCTCGGATTCATGCTGCCGTCGCAAATGTACACGCGGAGACGCTTGCGACCGTCGAAAGACAAGTACCCACCCGAGCGTCATAGTGTCTCAATGTGGACGGTGAACATAGCTCTCGGTACCTGCCGAACCGCCAGGATTTTTTTTTTTTTCTAGTGGAGGGGGGAATGCTGTTACGCACACCCTGTACTCGCGATGTGCAATGCGAGCAGGGCAGTGTGGGGCTCCCCGGTTTGAGGTGTAAGACCGGTATACCCACTAAACACCTAACCTCCCTTCAGCCATGCGTCGGTTGATTGTGTACAAGTACACCACGACAACCCCTTGGTATCGCCTATCAGGCATTTCGTCAATGGGGGGCTGGACTCCTTGTGGATCTTGGCCCCACTTCACCTGCGTCCTCTTGTGGGGTAGACCTCCTTTCTTCTGCGCTCCTTCTTCTTCATTGCGAAGTTGAAGAAGTTTTGTATACCGGGACGTCGATCCGGGTCCTTGTACCCTTCTCGCAGATGTTCTAGGCTAAGTGGGCCGATTTCCTCTTGCAGGTGCCTTCTCTCCTCCTCGTGAGCAAGGCACACCAGCACCGCATGCTCCACGTCGTCAGTAATTTCTCCACAGGTGGTACACACTGCTGACTCCGTTTTGCCCTTCCTGGCCAGGTATTCTCCAAAGCACCCATGACCGGTGAGTACCTGGGTGGTCCGGAAATCCAGGGTAGGGGGACCCCACTCTATCCAGTCCTCTATTCTGGGTATCCAAAAGTATGTCGAACGCCCGTGCCTTGCCTCGTCCCATCTCTTCTGCCATTTGGTGACAGAGGCCTTCCATTCCTGGGCCTTGATGGCTATGATCATCGTCGCTCTGGCGGGATTTTCGGTCGTCAGCATTGAGGATCGCTGGTAAATCCTCCTCCTCTCGTCGGCGACGATGTCGAGCGGGAGCATGCCCGTGAGGACACACAGTGCGTCAAGGGACACTGTACGGTACGCCCTGGCCAATCGTGATAGCGCCATCCTTTGCACCCTATTTAGATATATCTTATTTCTTCCCGTGTTTGCCGCAGGTGCTCACACGGGGGAAGCTAAAGTACGATAGATTCCACCACCCTGTAGTAGAGGAGCCGGGTTTCGTACGCACACCCCATGGTATTTGGGAGTATCCTGGCCAGTCCTCCTGCCATCTTAGCTGCTTTGCAGCAAGTTGTTTCTGTGTGGGCCTTGAACCTCCGGTTACCCTCCATGCGTAGTCCCAAGTATTTGAGAGACTGACCCGGAGTTAATCTCAAGTCGCCCAGTACCACCTCAAAGTCCCCGGTAGCCTTTTTGCTCGTTAAATGAATCATCTCCGTTTTGGACGGCGCCAGCTCCAGGCTGTTGCGCACGTACCATTCTTGGATGGTCGCCAGAGCTTCCCCAGCCAGCTCCGAGACCCTTCGCGCAGTTTTGGCATTCACCACCAGAGCCACATCGTCGGCAAACCCCAATAAATGGCAGTTGCTTGGCAGCATGGTGTTTAGCAGCCCATCGTATTGGACGTTCCATAGGAACGGTCCCAATACGGAGCCCTGTGGTACGCCTGCGAAGACCCTGACCTTCTTGCTGCTTCCTTCGTTGTTGACTACCACAATGCGGTCGTCGAGGTAATCGCCAACCAGCCTTAGTAGCCTCGGGGGGATATCCCGCTCGTTTAGGGCCCTCATGATATTACCCCATTGTATGGTGTTAAAGGCATTGCGGACATCCAACGCCACCACCACACAATGTTGTCTCCGTCTCCTTGCTTCATCCCAGAGTCCCATCAGGCTCTCGATGGCGTCAACAGTGCTTTTGCCCTTGGTGAAGCCGAACTGGTTTTCGGCGAACTTAACATTTGCCGTTAGCTTCGCCTTGATGGCGTACTCGAAGGGTTTTGCAAGGTTCGACAGCAGGCATAGCGGCCTCCATGCCTGCCTCCCATCCGGTCCCGGCTTCTTGGGGATAAGGACAAGCCTACCCTTCTTCCAGGCTCGGGGGAAGTACCCTAGTCTATAACACCTGTTATATATGTGCGTTAGGTGCTCGTCCGCGAACTCACCCAGTGCCCGCACTACCGACGCTGGGATCCCGTCGGGTCCTGCCGCCTTCCTCTTCACCAGGCGGGTAGCCTCCCGTATTTCCTGTCTGCCGAAAAGCTCATCGGCGTCGTCGTTTAGGTCCCCTTCGACCGCGTCGTCTAAATCCCACGTCGTTCGAGGCTGCCCCTCGTGTGGCATTGTCACAAAAAGATCCTCTAAGATCTTGTCCTGTTCCCCGGCGTCGATCTTCGTGGGTGGGGGCTTCTTTTCCACGGTGCTCAGAACCCACCTGTAGGGTTTACCCCACAAGTCGGCCCCAACACGGTCGATCATGCGTCCCCAAGCCGCCCTTTTGGCTTCGATGATGCGTCTTTTTAGATCAGCCCTGAGAGCGTTATAGTCTGCCCTTCGTATGTCCACTAGGGGTGGTCTCCTGGTAGCCCTGGCCCTCTGCAACTTCCTTCTGCCGGCGATAGTCGCTTTTCTTGCCGCTGCCACCTCCTCGTTCCACCACCAGACAGGGCGCCTGTGTGTGTTGGAGGGGCGATCGACCGCAGTGGCAGCCTCCATAATTTCTCCTACTACTTCAATGTATGCGTCAATGTCTTCGGTTGTCGAGATGTCCATGGGGTCGGCACATTCAGCGGTCTGTTTGTAATTCGCCTTGAACATCTCGATGTCAATCCTCTTGGTTGCCCGATAGTCGGCCCGCACCTCCCTCACGACTTCGTCCTTGAATTCGTGGACCAGATAGAAATGGTCGGATGCTGAGTCAGTGTCCAGGATCTTGCTGCTCACCCAGTGGGCCAGCATGGGTCTCCCGCTCAGTGCAATGTCGATCAGCGAGTAACTACCATTTCTTTCGAAAGAGTATTCTCCCTCGCTGACCAACGGAGCGAGCCCACACCGACCCGCAAGCTCCATGGTCGCGGATCCCTTGGCATCCATCTTTTTCGACCCCCAGGCCGGAGACTTGGCGTTGAAATCGCCCGTCACCAGGGTTCGTCCAATGTCTATTCCCGTCAGAATGTCCTCGAGTCCTTCGAGCCTGTCCTCGAAGTCGCTGTAGTGGATGTTTGGGGAGAAGTAGCAGCTGAGTATTGTCACCGCCACTACTCCTTCCGCACTCCCCGCGGTCCTAATCTTATCGTTGGACCTCATCCCCCGGTCGGTGATCCACACCGCCGCTTTACCAGAGAGGTAAGTGTACCAGTTATGTAGGACGGACCATGGTTCTGAGATGACCACGACGTCCACCCCCCAGTCAACGGCCGTTTGGGCCATTAGGTCTTGCGCAAGTCGGCACCCATTAAATTTATCTGGAGGATTCTCCATTGTCTATTGGCGCCGGCTAGGGGAGGCCGGGTGTGCCCTCTCCTAATATCTCTCCGGCGTCTTGCCGTTACGCAGGTTCTCCTTCCTGCCCCCCTGCGGGTTCCACTATTTGTGTCTGCGAATTTTATTTGGGGGTCTCACCCTTCGTCATGGGCCGTAAACTTGGTCTCATTTCCACCGCAGGTGGCGCAGTCAATACCTCGCTGGGAGGATCGTCATCGGAATCGGAACCGCTCTTCCTCGTGCCGCTCCTCCTCTTCCTGGTCCTCCGACTCCGCGGAGCCTGATTTCCTTTATGTGAGGTAGATGGAGGAGCGTTGTCGTTTGCGGGGGCGCCTGCCGTTCCCGCCTTCGGCTCTGGGAGCTTGGTGGTGGGAATAGTGATGGGGGGTAACCGGTTTGCGCCAGTCCTGTCGTCGACAGCCGTGTTGTCCCCTTTCTTAGCGTCCTTCTTGGGGCCAGCCCCCCGTCTCGTGGCAGAGGATGCCTCGAGCGCCTTTCTATAATCTGGGCACCTAGGTCCCCCATCTCTGTGGCCCGACGTCTGACACACCACGCATCTCTCCTCCCCCTTGCAGGCCGCGGCCATATGCCCCTCCTCGCCGCATCTCCTGCAGAGTTTGGACCTGTCCGGGCCGTTGCAGTTCCTGGCTTGGTGTCCGTAGCCCCTGCATTTGTAGCATTGCGCTACCTCCTCCCTCGGCCTGACCCGACAGGTCGCCCATCCTACCTGAATTCTATTTTTTGCCAACATCTTGCTTGCCAGCTCTGATGAGGTGATAACACTTGATTTCGAGTGTGACGTGCCCTGCCGACGCCGCTCTCGGTACCTGCCGAACCGCCAGGATAATGTCACCCCTGGCGCCTCATTGTCGCGCCGTCCGAACCTGCGGAGCTGGCGCGACACAACCCCATTTTTCTGGGACCACCAGCGGGCCGACATTCCAAACGACGCCACATTGTCGCGGTACGGAAAATCCTCCAGCCCTTTCCGGGCCCAAACAAGACTCAGCACTCGGGCCCTAATCAGCCAATTAATCTTAAAAACTTAGGCTCACATTAAAAACCACCTCCAAACCCAGAAACTGCAGGGTATAAATACCACCCCGCAAACTAAATAAAGTCAGTCTTCTGCCGAACCTCGCTGCGTGTGTTACTCTACACCTTACCTCGTACGAATATCTTACAAAACTCTGTCCAAGGATAGCTAGTCTATCCTATCGGAGGCTATACCCTGGCTTAGTCTTATTACGTACGAGGACTATTTTCCATCGTCATCATCCAGTCCCGTGACACGAGCACCGAATTTGAATTTAATCGGCCCTTTTCAGATCCACCCAAAATAACATTGGAAACTTCGGACATGTGTCAACTGTTGAATAATTCGTGATCAGTGTGGAAAAATAGTGCGGTGAAGGTGAACGTTAGTGTAATCTGTGCCGTTCTGCATACGTGGATTACAACTTCTGGATTACAACATTTACAACTGAATTGGTAAGTTTTGCATTCATAATATTTGTGAAATTTTTGAAATTAATAAGAAATTCATGAACTTCTAGTTCGACGATCGAACGCAGCTCAGAGGCGATACGCGGCCGTTTCTCCTGTCAGCGACACGGGCTTCAGCCCGCCCTGCTTGCATGCACAACAGCACGAAAAATCGTCCGTGCGCAACCAACTTTATTCATTAATAACTCGTCAACAAAGCCGCGAATTGCATTTCGGCAAAGGAAAAGTTTACTTGAACTGACCTCACGAACCCCCCCATTTCCCGAAATCATGAGACACGGTAGCGTCTCGCGCCAAGTAGTTGAGATAAAGCTATAGCGCGCGCGACGCTGCCAAGGATAACTATCTTTGACTAGAACGGCCAAAAATTTCAATTGCGATTTATTCTTTTCAACCGCATTGTATTTAATTTTAACGATTGTCTAGTTGTTAAGGATCACCATGCGCGTTCAAAAA
>NW_027586933.1:0-1356 GCF_028453695.1 Augochlora pura
CTCAGTTTCGGAACACGTTAGGACTAACGGAATCCTTAGCCATATCTTACAAATTGGTCCTTCGAGCCGGATACTGAGGTTGATTGCACTGTTGGAAATTGCACTGTTGGAACAACAGTTCAGTCGCATAACAGGATGTATTACCCGCTTGAGGAAGAGGGGAAGGGCGAGTTATACTCGCCCACTTCTTAAAGATCGTTTGGAACACGTGACCTCAATGTGGGTAGAAGCGCTCGCTGGCTATAATAAGCTGTAGAGAGCGCTTCCCGCATCAAGACGGCAGGAGCTCGAGTTTTTCGCTCCTGACCGACTTGACGAACTGGAGGACATGTACTTGGATGCCAGAGGTTACCTGTGCACCGAGATCTCCAGGTTGGAAGGGGAACAGTCTGGTTCCGAACGAGGAATTTCGGACACATCCGTGGTAAAAACGGATGGGAACCAGACAATTCCCATAGAGTTGCCAAGACAGCAATTGCCGACATTCACGGGAAATCCTCGCGAGTGGGTTCTCTTCGAGAGCCTGTTCACTGAATTTATTTTAATGCGGAGCGTGCACGCGAGACGTCTATACACCAAGAGCGACGCCGAGGCAAGAGAGGGAAACGCCTCGGCGATGACCAGAAGAAGATCGCTCGCCGATCGTCACCTCTCGAACGGATCGGTTACAATTGCACCGCTGGTAACCGTGAACGAACGGTCGCTACATCACCCCCCTACCAGTAATTTTGCCGTGCAACAAAAAATTACGAGAGAAAGAGACAGAGAGAAAAAAAAATAAATACAAAATACCTACATTACAACTACGCGCTCTCGGGTTTCTACTATGTCTATTTTCATCGTTGTACACTTATGCCCTACTTAATTATCTATATATATGTACAGATTTTACATACCATTTACCTGTATAAAACTTTATATTCTATTGAAGCAGCCGTGTGAGGAAGAGAGAAAAGAAAATACTTATGAAAAACCTGCTTGGTAATAGTCAGGGAAACGGACGCATCTTCCTGAACGGGTTGTGCGGGGCGCTGCTGTAGGTGTATTTTGTCGCGATGTTACATGTGTTTCCGTGTGTGTGTTTTGTGGGTTATTTGACATTTCCGCGTTCGTGTCTGCCGCCGTCACATCATCGGGAAAACTAACGGATATATTGTCGTCGTGGTTCCGTGGAATATTTTCGCTCGTTATGTACGCTGGTTTCAACCGGTTTATGCTAACTGTAACAATTTTTCCTTTTATATTTATGTCGAATGTTTTCTGATTACGGCTGATTACTGGATACCGTCCATCATAAGGATTTTGTAGGATCTTTTTGACCGCGTCATGTCTAATAAATACATGACTGCACGTTAA
>NW_027586934.1:0-1355 GCF_028453695.1 Augochlora pura
TTTTGCATCATTTACTGCTAACAACTGAATAAACAAACTGCTTAGCAATCGATGTACCTCGGCAATCAGTCTCCGCCGCGGCATTCTCACTGACGATCGGCGTTGCGTAGCGTGCAGTGATGTCGCGGCGCTCCGTTCAGCAGAAGTACCACGGCGGAGAACCCGCCCGTAGCGAAAGGGTTAAGGGAGCCCTCCGCGCAATCTTTCGCTTCTCTCGGCGCCACTTTGACACGCGCGCGTTCGCGAATCCTTTACCACGATGTAACGCGGCTTTTTTTCCTGGTACCGTGGCTCACCGTTGCGGTCCGCCGCTTTCTCGCCGCGGCCAAGGATTCCTGCCGAATTGGTCGAGCTTTCGTTTACGAAGTATGCTTTATTGAAGGTTGAACAATCATCGTGGACAGGGCGACGAGCTTACGGTAACGGTATGATTAGGATTACGATTTGTCGTCGACGATAGGCACGGGCTTCGCACCGGGTACGTTCAGATCGAGAGTCCAGGTGAAGGTCTGCGTTTGGTTCGTCGCCGGGTGGAAGATCTTTTCGACGTGTCGCAACACACCGTCCTTAGAGCTCTCCTCGATGTTGCAAACGTACGTGGTCCCGTTCGCAGTGCGACCCGATAAAATGGTCGTCGATACTGTGTTAACGTCCGACACGACGACGTTGCCGCCGCCACAGACGACGTCGCCGTTTATCGATTGCTTTGTGCCCGTATCTGCAACAAATTCGACGGTTACCTCGCGCCTGGAAAGACTGCGTCGAAATAGGCGAAATCGGAGAACGTATGAGAAAACACTCGACGGTGAAAGGACCAGCTGAAAAGTTGTGGAACTCTGGCGCTGGCATACCTATGTTCCCTTTCGAGTCTTCCGCCAGTTGTCGAGCCGCCGCCACCTCGCGATTCACCCTCTCCGCGATCCTGATTCAATTGCTGCACGTTCGCTTGAATATTTCTGTTCAAGTCGCCGAGACCGTTGGTCAGTCCGCTCAACCAATTCGGCCCAAAGATAGCCTGGCCGTTCGCGCCGCTGCTGCTGCAACATTCGCGAAACGTTTATGTAGCGTTTGAAACAGCTTGCGTTAGTCGGACTGCGCGTTTGGCGTAACTAACCTGCGCAACAGTGCACAGTGGTCCGGATTGGCGCAAGGTGTGCCGTGGCCCTATAACTTGTCATTCGTAAGAGGTATAAACGCGAAATTTAAATTGATCAATGAAATAATGACAGGTTATGGATTAATTAAGGAAAAATACATTAATTTCATTAGTTATTATTATTATTATTATTATTATTATTGTTATTAATTTTCTAATTATAATTACAACTATTAATATTATATTTCTTATTATTTCA
>NW_027586935.1:0-1355 GCF_028453695.1 Augochlora pura
CCCTCGTAGACCGGTCAGTGGTCTCATTGTTAGTTCGTGAAAAACACTGTCTATATTTTTCTCTCTCGATCTATCCGTTTTTCTGCCTTTCTATTTTTCTCCCTCTCTATCGTCCTCTTCTTGTACCTCTATCTTCCTAGCTACCTATTTTCCCGTCTTTCTATTTTTCTGTTTCTCTGTCTTCATGTCTCTCTGTCTATATTTTTCTCTCTCGATCTATTCATTTTTCTGCCTTTCTATTTTTCTCCCTCTCTATCGTCCTCTTCTTGTACCTCTATCTTTCTAGCTACCTATTTTTCCGTCGCTCCATTTTTCTGTATCTCTGTCTTGATGTCTCTCTGTCTATATTTTTCTCTCTCGATCTATTCATTTTTCTGTCTTTCTATTTTTCTCCCTCTCTATCGTCCTCTTCTTGTACCTCTATCTTTCTAGCTACCTATTTCTCCGTTTTTCTATTTTTCTGTTTCTATGTCTTGATGACTCTCTTTCTATATTTTTCTCTCTCGATCTATTCATTTTTCTGTCTTTCTATTTTTCTCCCTCTCTATCGTCCTCTTCTTGTACCTCTATCTTTCTAGCTACCTATTTTCCCGTCTTTCTATTTTTCTGTTTCTCTGTCTTGATGTCTCTCTTTCTATATTTTTCTCTCTCGATCTATCCATTTTTCTGTCTTTCTATTTTTCTCCCTCTCTATCGTCCTCTCCTTGTACCTCTATCTTTCTAGCTACCTATTTTTCCGTCTTTCTATTTTTCTGTATCTCCGGCTTGGTGACCCTCTTTCTATATTTCTCTCTCTCTCTCGATCTATCCATTTTTCTGTCTTTCTATTTTTCTCCCTCTCTATTGTCCTCTTCTTGTACCTCTATCTTTCTAGCTACCTATTTTTCCGTCTTTCTATTTTTCTGTTTCTCTGTCTTGATGTCTCTCTTTCTACCTCATAATAGCTATCTATCTTTCCGTCTCTATTTTTCCGAGTCTCTGTCTTGCTATCTCTCTAATTTTCTTTCTCTCTCTATCTCTCTCTATCTATCTAATTAATCTATCTTTTTGTCTCTTTGTCTACCTAGCTACGTATCTCTCTCTCTCTCTGTCCCTTTGACTCTCTACCTTTAATAACATATATTTCTAAAGTATAAACTGCTACATGAACAAGGCACCCTACAAAGAAAGATTTATTATTCCCCCTCGTCTATGTTATAATCGCTAAAATTAATTCTCCACAATGATCCAACTATCGTTCTGAACAGTAACAAAGATCACCAACTATCAAACAAAATATCAATTATCTTAAGAAACAAATTAGCTCCGCTGCCCGCCTCTAACGATAGTGGCGAAAGGCTGTATAGCTCAGAACA
>NW_027586936.1:0-1355 GCF_028453695.1 Augochlora pura
TCAATAACTTTTTGCGCGGATACCCGACAACAGTTTTGATATCGATATATTTGGCTGAATGGCAGTGATTCCTTTGTCCATTGACTTATCAAAAATTAACTAAAATAATGACATTTGACTTCAATATTTCTATCTTTCTGACGTTATACCAATTGGCGCGCATTTTTCATAGCGGGTTCATTTACGTACTTTTGGAAGTGGATTATTTAGATATATTTTGGTGTATTCGTTAAACAAAAAATATTTTCTAAAGGTAAGGCTCTTATTTATTAATTTGCTAGTACTAAAGAATTTTTATGTCTATTTTGCATAGTGTACCAAAAATGAATCATTAATATTTTTCAATAAAAACCCTAGAAGATATGACTTATAATTTTTTTTAATATTTTTCCCGATTTCCACTCATTTGAAATATTATAACTCTAATTTTTAAATAAAATTCATTAATTCATGCATTTAAGGGTTAAATATAACCATAGAGAAACCACCCCCTTTCCGCTAGACTTTCCTATGCCATTAACAAGCCCTAATTCAAAGTGTTGTAACTTTGCGCAAAAAAATCGCAGCTGAGTGCCACTTTTTTAAAATCAAAGATGAAGAATCACACTTTATTTCGCCGTAAATAGCATGTCTAGAAAAAATTTTCCAAAGTCTCTGCATTTCTTTAAACTTGCCTCTTTGTACATGCTAAACATGGTCGCAAATATAAAAAGTTATTGAGATGAGGGTGCGTCGGATTAAAAATCGAGTTGGGTTGTATAAAAGTAGAGAATTCAGGCTTCAATCTGATATAAAGATCTTTATCCTACGATAATTTTCGCAGAAGTTATCGTCGATCGAATTTGGTGAAATTGTATCGAAAATCTTGCCAAGATTCCCAAAATCTCAAATATTAATATTCTCGATCCATATTAACTTTTCAAGAGAGACTCTATAGACTAGAGCAGGGCTTCTTAAACTATGGGTCGCGTAGCAAAATTCTGCGGACGCGAGAGATTTTAATGTCAAATATTTAGAAATACCATTTTATAACATCACTAGAGTTGGCGGAATACAGTGGACTTGCAGCGTCTATACACGCGCATTTGTTGATGTTACCTAATAAATTTGTTGTTGTTACCTAATAAATAAATCACCAAAAAATATTAATTTATTTTTCTTTTATATTTGTATGGGGTCGTCAAGAAACTCGCAATCATAAATGACAAAAGTGAATGACAAAAGTTTAAGAAGCCCTGGACTAGAGGAAGGAGGGGAAAAAGCTGTTTATTGGGGAACGGCATGGTCTACCGGGAGCTGTCTGCTCGCCGCGGCGCGGCGTCGCGTCGGGCCGCCTCGAGTTGCGCAAGGGAGCC
>NW_027586937.1:0-1354 GCF_028453695.1 Augochlora pura
AAGAGGGCCACCTGACCATCGGAGTTATCCACATTCTTTACGCATTTGCAATCCTTTTTTTCGTCCTCCTGTTCCTTTGTATAATCTTTGCTAAATGAGCTAATAATTACGGTATTCGTTATAGATTATTTTATTAGATAAAATAGCCATTAAATGTAACAAATAAGAGGAGAAAAAATATATTATAGCATAATATATTGTAAGCAATGAAATACAATTATTTAAAAGTGCAGAAGATAATTTAGAATAAGGGAATATATTTTATACGTACCTTTCGATACTTTTCAGCGTGTTGTCAACCATACTCTTGCTCTGCTTATCGTAGGAAAAAGAATGTGGATTTACCAAGTCGTCCGGATCCCTGGAAAATATTAACGTCAAAAATAATAAATATCGTCAAAAATTATTAATTAATCACAGATTACAATAACAGGTAGGAATAATTATACTTACGCCAGATTTTCGAAATAATTTTCATCCTCGCAACGTATGCTGCAAATAAAAAGCAGCAGGAAGGATAAACCGGTACACCGGCTTAAGTTCGTCATTATATAACAATGGACTTCCCAGACAACGTCCTAATACAGAGTCGATTTACATAAATCTGTAAAAATATCGGTGTCGTCAGTATGCATAAGCTAGTCATCACTTAATGAATAATTATCTAAAGCTAGAACGAAGTATATCTCCTTACTTTTTCACGTATCACACCTGTCTCAGAAACAGTTTGCCTTAAATACTTTCTTCAGATCACCATAATACGTGAAACAATTGAAATTTGATCAACGTGCGTGCAGAATGCCGGGAAAAAACAAACATAACCTCCAAATAAGGGCTGTGTAAAAGAATCTTGTCTCGTTACCAGCGCCAAGTTAATATCTACTCATTTTTCGAGAGCTGATATTCAATCTAACAATGATTCTCGAAAGATAAGAAATTTATAACACACGTTAAAAAACAATTCAGTTTAAGTACAGTCGCATGCTACAATCCACACTTTTTTCCCCGTTAAAATATCTTTTGTATAGTCTACAATCTGTCACTGATAACAGTACCTGTTGGATTCAGTATTGGTATCAGGAATTTAGTATATTTTATTTCCATTACTTGATGTTGGGGGCAGCACCAACTGGGCTCATATTTAGGATTCTGGTTAAGTTGTCGAGAGTTGAGTATATTTTGTGCCCACAATTTGGTACCCATGGCAATACTAGTGGTCTCATACCTGGGATTTTAGTTAAGTTATCGAGAATTGAGTATATTTTGTTTCTACAAGTTGATAGCGATGGCAGCAGCAGCTAGGCTAATGTGGAGGTCCACTAAAGTCACTATATATATATATATATATATAGGT
>NW_027586938.1:0-1354 GCF_028453695.1 Augochlora pura
TAACGAACTGAAACTAGAGTCCCCGAACAACTTTTACCTAATAGCCGGTGACCTCAACGCCAAACATAACAACTGGAAAAACACAAGCAACAACCCCAGAGGCATCGCACTTGACATATGGCTAAACCAAAATAATTCAAAATTCAAAATTAATCTACACAATTCACATCATCCATCCTACCCTAAAGGCAACTCCTACATAGACATATGCCTCTGCGACGCCAGAATCAACCTACACAACCTTCTTAATAACAAACTAAAAACCCTACCCTTCGACAGTGACCATAACGCCCTACAAATCACAGCCTCCATTGATAAACTTATATCATTCGAACCAGATTCCCCAGACATCAAATACAACTTCAACAAAACCAATTGGAACAAATTCAAATCTACTGCCACACAACTTATAAAAGACTTTTATTTACCTCACGATAGAAACCTAACAAATAACGAAATAGATAAAGGACTTGAGACACTCCAAACAGCACTCACAACTTCCATAGAACGCACCGTCCCCCCCCATCAAAACAATTAACACACTAAACACATTCTCAAGCAACAAACTCAACGAACTAAGGAAACACAAAAACTTCCTCATCTCTCATATCCACAAAACAAGAACCTCATTCAGCAAAAATGACCCCAAGATAAATCACCAACTACCCATCCTACTCAAAAAAATCAAAACCGAAATCACACACGAATTCAACAAACTCCAGAATAAATACTGGGAAAACAAAATTAAAACAATTCGGCCATCAAGCCAGGGTCTCCAACAAATCAACAAATTATTCCAGGTGTTAGGTTTTGTGCACATCCTTAGGATTAGTTTGCCAGATTGCCGGCAACTTAGCAATTAAGTTATAAACGTATTAAACCATTGCCGGCAAACGAGCGCCAGATGTGGGCTGTTGACCGGACTTTCGCCCGGTCATAAAATCACAGCTCTGCGTTTTTCGACCATCGGTATCGCTAGGCCGGATTTTTCCCTTTTTTGGGCAAAACACCACACCTCATTTTCACCACGAAAATCGTACCTAGCAGCGCACCAATAGAAATCTTCCTGGAGTTTCATTGATCGCCTCCTAGAACTACCGGCTAGTATAAAGGCTTCGAAACATGTAAAAATTGTGTGACTCTAAAATAAACGATCAATAGAACCTAGTCTCTGCTTTAGTAAAATTCCTTAGTCGGCACACCACGTGCAAAAATTACAAAGTTTGAAGATCTCCGATCACACAAACGACAACCACCAGGGCAAAGGCCTAATACCAATCGACACACTCCAAGTAAATACAAAAAACTCAACACTCCTAAATAGAGCAAATTTAACCGGATTAATCCCGACACA
>NW_027586939.1:0-1354 GCF_028453695.1 Augochlora pura
ATATTTAACCCATTTGCATCATGTAATATGAAAATAGTTTCAGTGTAAAATAACACAAAAAATGGAAAGAATGAACGAAAGAGTGAATAGCAAAAGTAAAGACACCACACAAGAAAGAACATTTACACCATGTCCACCTGATTTATCACAAAGATTTATCAGCCAACATTTTCTAATCATCGAAGAAAGTTCAAAAATGTTGTGTACAAAATTCATTTTGTCAACGTGATAGTTGCCATGTGACATTATACATTGACCATCTCAAGTTTTATCTTGTTGTGCAAAATAATTAGATTCCATTTCTTTTATTATTATCAATCTATAATGAAATAAAAACTCTTTAAAATTCTTTACTTATGCAATATTGTTTTCATTTTTCATATTTTGAAACGTTTTTATAAAAATTTGCTGATAAACAGGAATTTTCTACTTTTCCATGTGATAAAAATGGGTTAAGAGAAACAGTATTCGCAAATATTTCTTGATATATTTTTTCGCAGGTTTTTGTAATATAGAGTCTGGAACAATCGACGTTTCTCTAGATTCTATTAAACTCATAAAATCCTAGGACTCTCCGCTCGAGTAGAAACACAGCTTGAGATATGTTCCTCGATGATCGATGCCAACGATTAAACTATTTACCGAGTTGAATCCATTATCCAACTTAAAACGCTCCCTAATGGGCCTTGGTATGCAAGAAACGTTCAAAAAATCGTCTCCAGTTGGAACAAACGAGATCGTTTCTTACCCTCGTCCCGTCTCTCCTTGTTTTCCGTCGCAAGCTGCGGAGACTGCGCAGATCTAGTTGGTTCGGTTTAATTTCTTAAAAACCCCGGACAGTCGGACGACGGTTCTGACTGGAAGAAGCCAGTGGACTCGTCGCAGACCTAACCCAGACCCGGTTTTTAGGGATCCGGTCGCGGGAAGCCCGAATAAAGGGCTGCCATATGCTGTGCGCGGACAATGCCGGGCGAAATAAGAATCGGTCGGGAGGGTGCTGCGCAGGAGGTGGGGCCCCATTGACCAGGGCCTCGCAACCCTCGCAATCCTCGCAGTCGCCCTCGTCCGTCCCCCCTTCGAGACGCGTCTCGGGTCTTTCGACTGCCCTTGCCAACGCCAAAGAACCCTCCTCAGCCATCGCCCTCGTCGAAGGGCTCCGATTCGGTTCGAACGAAACTCTGCCACGTTTCGCTTTCCAGGAATACTATCGTAAAACATATATCGAACGATTATTTATTTAATTCGTGCTTTCATGGAGCAGATCATGACTCCAAAACTATTCTCAACGCGGGCTATTTTCGCGGCGGTTCTTTCGTTTCATATCGGAGCGACAGGTGTGAAAACGAAACGGTTC
>NW_027586940.1:0-691 GCF_028453695.1 Augochlora pura
GTTAAAACATGATATCCAGGGATATAAGGGAGACAGGGAGGAATACAAGGGAATTTAAGTGGATATAAGGGAGATAAAAGATGATATCCAATTATATAAGATACATGTAAGAGGATGCATGGGAATTTGTGTGTATATAAGTGAGATACGACATAATATACAAGGATATAAGAGAGATAGTGGACGACACGAGGCAATTTTTAAGTGTGGATAAGTGAGATACAACATAATATGCAAGGATATAAGAGATATAGACGCGATACAAGGGAATTCAAGAGTATTCAAGTGAGATAAAACATAATATACAGGGATATAAGAGCGATAGTGTAGGATACAAGAGAATTTAAGTGTATATAAGTGAGATACAACATAATATACAAGGATATAAGAGAGATAGAGGAGGATGCAAGGAATTTTAAGTGTGCATAACTGAGAGACAACTTAATATGCAGGGATATATGAGATATAGACGAGGATACAAGGGAATTGAAGAGTATACAAGTGAGATAAGACATGATATCCAAGTATATAAGGGAGATAGGACAGGACGCAAGGGAATTTAAGTGTTTAGAAGTGATACACAACATAATATGCAAGGATATAAGAAATATAGATGAGGATACAGGGGAATTTAAGTGGATATATGTGAGATACAACATAATATCAAAGGATATAAGTGTGATATCGCAGG
>NW_027586940.1:791-1354 GCF_028453695.1 Augochlora pura
AATTTAAGTGTATATAAGTGAGATAAAACATAATATCAAGGGATATAGGAGAGACAGGGAAGAATACAAGGAAATTTAAGTGGATATAAGGGAGATAAAAGATGATATCCAAGGATACAAGAGAGATAGGGGAGGATACAGGGAAATTTAAGTGTATATATGTGAGATACAACATAATATGCAAGGATATTAGAGAGATAGAGCAGGATACAAGGGAATTTAAGTGTATATAAGTGAGTTAAAACATGATATCCAGGGATATAAGAGAGACAGGGAAGAATACAAGGGAATTTAAGTGGATATAAGGGAGATAAAAGATGATATCCAATTATATAAGGAACATGGAAGAGGATGCATGGGAATTTGAGTGTATATAAGTGAGATACGACATGATATACAAGGATAGAAGAGAGATAGAGGACGACACGAGGCAATTTTTAAGTGTGTATAAGTGAGATACAACATAATATGCAAGGATATAAGAGATATAGACGCGATACAAGGGAATTCAAGAGTATACAAGTGAGATAAAACATAATATACAGGGATATAAGAGAGATAGA
>NW_027586941.1:0-436 GCF_028453695.1 Augochlora pura
CTCTTTTATCCTTGGATATTATGTTGTATCTCACTTATATACACTTCAATTCACTTACATCCTCTTCAATCTTTCTTTAATTCTGGGATAATATCTTGTATCTCACTTAGATCCACTTAAATTTCCTTGTATCCTTTTCTATCCCTCTTATATCCTTGGCTATTATGTTGTATCTCACTTATATACACTTAAATTCACTTGTATATTCTTCTATCTCCATTTTATTCTGGGATATTATGTTGTATCTCACTCAGATACACTTCAATTCCCTTGTATCCTCTTCTGTCGCTCTTTTATTCTGGGATATTATGTTGTATCTCACGTAGATAGACTTAAATTCACTTGAATCCCCTTCTATCTCTCTTTTATTCTGGGATATTATGTTGTATCTCACTTAGATCCACTTATATTCCCTTGTATCCTTTTCTATCCCTCT
>NW_027586941.1:536-818 GCF_028453695.1 Augochlora pura
ATCCTTGCATATTATGTTGTATCTCACTTATATAAACTCAAATTCACATGTATCCTCTTCTATCCCTCTTTTATTATGGGATATTATGTTGTATCTCACTTAGGTCCACTTAAATTCCCTTGTATCCTCTCCTGTCTCTCTTATATCCTTGGATATTATGTGGTATCTCACTTATATACACTTGAATTCCCTTGCACCACCTCCTATCTCCCTTTTATGCTTGGATATTATGTTGTATCTTACTTATATACACTAAAATTCCCTTGTATCATCTTCTATCTC
>NW_027586941.1:918-1354 GCF_028453695.1 Augochlora pura
CTCTTTTATCCTTGGATATTATGTTGTATCTCACTTATATACACTTCAATTCACTTACATCCTCTTCAATCTTTCTTTAATTCTGGGATAATATCTTGTATCTCACTTAGATCCACTTAAATTTCCTTGTATCCTTTTCTATCCCTCTTATATCCTTGGCTATTATGTTGTATCTCACTTATATACACTTAAATTCACTTGTATATTCTTCTATCTCCATTTTATTCTGGGATATTATGTTGTATCTCACTCAGATACACTTCAATTCCCTTGTATCCTCTTCTGTCGCTCTTTTATTCTGGGATATTATGTTGTATCTCACGTAGATAGACTTAAATTCACTTGAATCCCCTTCTATCTCTCTTTTATTCTGGGATATTATGTTGTATCTCACTTAGATCCACTTATATTCCCTTGTATCCTTTTCTATCCCTCT
>NW_027586942.1:0-1354 GCF_028453695.1 Augochlora pura
TTCTAGAAACGTCTATTAAGGTCTACTAAGGATTTCTCGCATTTATCGCAGAGAGAATTGTTCAACGCGAGAAACAAGTGGCGGTATCTACTATGTAGTGGACACTATACCGCGGATTTTTATCGAGCATACTCAATACTTCATCATACTTTATCAAGATAAAGTTCGAGGTAGTTCTCGAGGTCGTACATAACCTATCGCGGCAAAGAACTTATGATAGTAAGTAATTCTGATAGAAACATCAAAATCCTCGAAAGGGCGTGCCAGACACGATCATCGCCGGAACGGACAAATTACTTTCAGCGTCTAACCTGTAATTCTGTAATTCTGTAATGGCGTGGGTTATGAAAGGCCATAGGCCGCGTCTCGTTTATAACGCTCCGTTCTTTTTTTATAGGATAATTCCGTGCCTCGTTTACGATCGCCGCGCACGCAACGCCGCCCGATGGAACTGTTTGTTCCGGCGGACGAATCCGCGAGACGGCAAACTAAGTTGTCGATGAGTGGCCATTAAGCTCGTTAAATATCGCCGCCATCAAGCGGCGCACTTTCCGCGCGCGCGCGCGTGTGACAGATGGAATAAAAACGCGACGAATTCTGATTCGATCGCCGTTTCGCTTTCCGCGATGGAATTTCCAAGTGTTATGTTGCCGGTGCGTCTGATATCAAGAGCTGAATTATGTAAAACGGAAACGTGCATTTTCCGCTGTTGCGACTAATTGGATTATTATAGCGCAGAGCGGGAAATGAAATATCGTGGATCTGATAGTAATTGTTGGTAATTAATTGTGCCGGGAGTTTTATGGATTTGGGATGGAAATGGTTAATATTCAAATAAATAGTTTTATACACGGTTATTTGAAGTAAAATATAGTAATTTTTTTTTTTAGTAAAGAATAGACTGTTTCGAATTTTAGTGGCTTCTTTTTCTTTAATTATCAAATATCGTCTATGATACCACGTTTATAGACGTCGATTCGAATATCAAAAATTTCGTAGACATTTTGGAATATACGATTTTTTAAACGTCGGCATTTTGTAAATGGCGATGAAGCAAATTATCATACGAATAAATATATATTAAAATTTCCAATAGGTTTCTAAGAAAAACTGATCAATCTCCAGAACGATTTTTGAACTCGGCGTCCCTCGACGATAGCCGATCAAAAAAAAAAAAGATAAAAAAACAAAAATCACGCGACTGCAGCTGCAGCGAGGGTAGCACGTCCCGAATTGAAAGGTGTAAACAGAAATCCCGTGGAAAGGTCGCGCGCGCGCGCCCGATCGACGGACGTTTAATGAAAAATATGTCGGCGAACAGTTTTCGAAATGGTCCATCTGCGACAGCGACTTC
>NW_027586943.1:0-6076 GCF_028453695.1 Augochlora pura
GAATATAAGGACACGGGACATCCAGGAAAGAAGGACCGGCGCGATTTGAGGAATGCCGAAAGCAGAAGGAGAGGTCAACGGGACTGGCGGAAGCCGTGAGGCGAAAGAGGGGAGAAGTCAAGAAGCTCGATGAGATTCTGGTTTTAATTAGTTGGAACCGCCGCGTCGCGTCGGGAGGAACAATCGATGCCATTAATGATGTCGCAGATAGGGAATCAGCCTTCCGAACTCTTGTTCGTAATCACGGGACGCTTTTGTAGCCGGTCCCACCCGAATTCTTGCATCCTCGTTCGAACAGATATGATTAAAATCTTCATAGACACCTGCTCCGCTCGCATTTCGGTCCACGGAACCAAACCGATCTGTGTAGTACAACGCAGGAGCGGAGATTGCTGCCTCGAACAGAGTATAGGAACAGATAAACTCGCGCTTTGAATTGGAAAGACGACTGGAAAATTAGTACAAAGGAAATAGACGAGACAAAAATCTTGCGATGCTAGGATTTCATTTGCTACGGTCGCTTCTGTTGCGAAATCAAACAGATTGATGTCCAAGATTGAAATGCAGTATAAAAATCAAGATTACTTCCTGTGATGAAGGATATTCGCCGATGAACTTGGATTTTAATTCAATACTCGATGAATATGCTCATGAAGCAGACGTTCCGAGAAATAGATTTCGACTACGAAATTGTACAGACCAGTGTTCAAATGATTGAAGTACAATGTGAAATTGGTAATCATGTCGAACAGACACGGCATTACAATTGTAAAGAGTAAGAAAATCTTGTAGAGGAAGTACGTGTTCTGAGAAACTGATGTTCCAGCGATCACTGCAGCCACGCTCGCTTTTCGTCCGCAAAATCTCGTCTGCACAGATGGACGCTTTAGATTGAAATACAATGTGAAACTGGAAATTGCTTCCTCTAATAGAGGATAGTGCGGGCTGAATCCGTGATTTTAATTAGGAATTTAAGGAAGAGATGCATAAAGAGGAAGTGGATGTCCCGGGGATCTGATGTTCGAGGGGGATTTATTGTGAGACGTTAAACACCGCCATTTGTATTCGTTCTTTGCTCTTCAACGCGTAACAACGTCTACGGACAACCTCTAATTAGCTCGCAGGGGCTGCGACCACTAGCCCGACGCGTTTGCTACCGGCCCCGCGGATTTACGACGATCATTGTTTCATCCTTCAACTAAATTAATTTTAAAACGGTAGCACGTAACATTTCAGATGTTAACGAGAACCGTTCGTCACGATTTTTAATATTCCACGCGGTGGATGTGCTACCATTCGTAAAATATTGCAACCAACTTCGCACGGTTATGAATTTCCAGCGCGCAGAAGTCGTCGTAACTTAGAAAATACGAGATTAATTGAAACTTGATACCTGTTAATGGTACCCTCCATTTATGGACCTCGTTAGCGATGGGAATACAACTTCTTGTCCAGAACACGATGTGAATTTTTGCAAACGGCGATAACGAGTGCCTCGATACGATCGTGGACGCGAAAATCCCTTCGAATTATGAATGTCAATGAATTCCGATGCGATATTGTTGCACCAGACTGCGTAGAAACAGTCGGCGCAACCTAGCATTTTGCATCGTAAACTTCGATTCAAACGGTGAAACTTAAGTCACACGAAGACCTGAATCTACTGTTAGATACGTTCGATTCGCGCGCGCTGATGCATTTAACAAGTTGCAGGAAAAGGAATCCCGCAAGATGCAAAGTCTGCCTGCATGAAGGTCACGCGAAAGTCAACGACTCTGAACGAAATACCGAATGGAATCGAGCATCTCCGTCTCAATAATTATAGGAGAGTGCAACGTATCGATGATTAATCCTAATAAAAATCGAAAAGTTGATTAAAGAATTGTGTATGATAGTTGGAAGACGTCGCGACCGATGCACCCATGCAATTCGTGGTGGAAGAAACCTTGCAGGGCCCGAGGTATCCGTGACCGGAGGGCAGGATTTGAGAACGCCGTGGAGGAAAGGAGCACGGGGTTGAGAGCCGCTGGGCCGTTTACAATTAAGCAATGTAACCGAGTCGCAGACGCGTGGAGCGTCGTGTGTGGTCCCGGGGTTCGAATCCCACCTCTCCCTTTCCACTCTTTCCACTCTTTCCAGCAGGGTACCACCACTCCGTTCGCGGTGTCCCCACCACTTCGAGGCTCTCTTCGAGTCCTCTCCTCTCCTGCTCTCTCCCCTGCGGTCGTTCGTTTTTCTCTCGTTTCGGATCCGGCGAGCCGCGGCTCTTTACCTTCTTCGCTTCGTCCCCGAAGGTGGTGACTCATCCGCCTATCGGCTACCACGGATTCGGGAATTCCTTCTCGTTCGCCGTCGTTTCTCGATCTGACGCGAATTTTTGCCCCTCCGACAATCGGCAGATTTGTATCGGGATCACGAATAGTATAGAGTGGCCTGGAGGCCTGCTTGGTAATTGGCATTGAGGCGATCGTTAGTATACAAGCCGGACAAGGTTGCCCCCTTGATGATCTCCAAGGAAATATTGTCCCGAATCCCATTATTCCCTTCTGATCCCCTTTTTTCGGATGTGCTCGTCACTAGGGACCTAACCGGATACTCACGGTATCGGAGGCTATCTCCTCGTGTCTGATTACTGGTAGTACTCTATTCACTTAAACGTGTTTCGTCTAATATAGATCTGGCTAGAGCTACTTTCCTGTTTTGCTTATCTTCTTGGAGTTATTTTTGAGGGCTGCTAACTTGTACTTAATGATAACCACTGTATTTATCGACATGTGACTAACTGAATATTTTCTAACGTGGACTTGGCAGTAGTTCTATGGTCTTATATGTATAGTCACATATGTATAATCCTATAGTGCTGTATTTTAATACTTCTTTCATTTCAATACATTTCGTCTGATCCAGACGTAGCTAACCTTATTTCATCATCACATCATGAATTTTTCCAAATAATTTATGGGGTTGCTAAATTGTATTCAACCATATAAGCTGTCTGCACCATCTGCAAATTAATTTAATATTTTCTAACTCATATCTAGTCGAAACAAGTCTTACATAATGATACTTGTTTCACTGCAATACGCATCATCGAAATAATATAATATTTTCTAACTTAAATCTAGTTACAAAGAGTTCTACAATTCAATACTTTGTCATGCATTTTTATAATATTTGAAGATTATTGACTTACAGTGCTGAGGGAAGGAGGATATCTTCATAGTTTTCAAATAATATCAGTACTTTCAGGTTTAGCTTAATATGGGATGCTCCAAACAAGGGTTGCTACTTGTACTGAATAATAATTCTTGTCCTCGTAGTTTCCAATGGGTTGTAATGATGGTAAGGTGTAGGATCTTGGGACGAATATATATTGCAGTGTTACACCGAATATATTGACACTTTTATAGAATTATACCAAATAATAAAAGCACGCGGAAACACATTTGTAACCACTGGGCGCCATCTTGGGACCAAGCGACTGCAGCGACAACAGCGGCGACGTCGGGAATCTGATCGTGGAACTACCCCGAAATTTGAATAATTAATATGACATAATACAGTCTTGATAATTAGCTTCTCCTCTTTAAAACTTTACCACGATGCTTCTTACGTGCGTTAAGAAACTCTTGGAGCAGGAATGAAGGCATATAAAATTTAATAGAGTAATTATTATCCACATTACAAAGTTAACGTTTCGAATCAGACGTATCCGATGACATGAAGTACCAAACTCAGAGTGTAAAGTTCTTTGAAAATCGTGTTTTCGACTGCCGTGCTGGTGACCCATAAAAACCGTCTCGGCGATCCAGTCCCGGATTCGAGAACTGGTTCCGATCGTCGAATAGAGCTGTGACACGCGGGAAGCGTGCGCGGTCAGACATGTTTGGAGTTCGTACTTGTCCGGAGGCGCGGACGCGTAAAGGTGGACATGACACTAGGAAACTAAATACCGGTCGACCGGCCCTCTATGACTCCGGGACAGCTATACCAGAGTCGTACGCTGTCGAAAAGCATCGGGCCCCCCCGGACCCATCTCACTTAATTTTCGTTAAAGTCACCGAATCGACGGGGCACGGGAGAGGGGGGAAGGGGTAGGGGGGTACGGGGGCTTGGATCAGGATCATCGACAGTCGGGTATCGTCTTACCGACTTCATTCTCTATTCACACTGGGGTATCGCACCGTCGCACCTAACGACACTCCGGAATAAATTGGGTTCGAAGGCTTACGGAGAAATCGTTCCGCGTTCGTGCCACGCGAAGACCGTGCGGACCGCGGACGGACATATCTGTATCAGGAAATCGATTTTCGCAACGGAATTATTTATCGTGCACAGGGCCCAAACACGCGACACCAATTTCAGCAACCCGGTCCCGCCGATTTCGCCGCGGGCGCCATAAATATTTAAATTGTGCTTGAAATTCGCTCGATTACATCTCGTCGTCGCTTTTCCCGGCCGCGGCCGCTACGTCCTCGTAACTCGTTTTTCGATAGGAATCTCTAACTTTGTGCCGGTAAACTGGCTTTCGTCGCTTTTTCAATTTTGCCAACGCAAAATTAACAACAAAATAATAAATATGGTAATGCGTTCGGTGCTACATCATTTTGATTTACCGGTCTACGTGGCGATGAAAGTGTCAGTGTGTTTCGTTCGCGTCGAAAAATCAGGGTGGTCCTTCTATGTAGGGTAGGTGTCCGATGTCGCTCTTATTATCGGGAATAGAAAATTACCGCGATAGGATGACACGATCGATCAAGTTTAAAGGCGCGAGGAAGAAGATCTTCCTGAAGGCCAGGTTGTTCATGATCCCGAGGTCATCGATGCCTTTCCAATTGAAACTGTACGCTGTTGCTGGCACCGTGTTATAGCCAAAGTCGAGAGAGATTCAACGACCTGCAACATTGTCTCTTTCTGAGGACATCCCACTTTTTTTCACAATTACTTAAATATCAAATAACTTTGATGGATGGCGTTAGCCTTCCGCGATCCATGTGGGAAGAGCTACAGCGTGAATATTATCCTCCTACATTTAATCTTCTAAAATTTACATAAGGATACGCGGTGAAATGGCGTTTCGTTGTTTTATAATAAAAACAGACATTGATAAAATAAGCATCGATGTTTAAAAAATAAAAGATTTATTATTAACTCTCATATGACGAATGGTTTTCGATAATTATGGCAGGCCATACTAAAGTATATTTAAAAACTAGTATCTTTTCGCTCGCATGACAAAATGACCCCGCACTCGTCATAAAACAGTTCATAAAAATAAATTATTAATTTTATTATCAATAAAAGAAAAATCTGTCGATTGCCAGAAACTCTGCTTGTACTGTGTAATAAGATACCGAAGTTCTGCAATCACCATGGTCAATTTCACCCCATATGGTCCGCAGACGGTCGAACCTGATTTCGAAGAAAATTTTCGGTTTTGATAAACGGCTCTGCAAAAAGAGGAGCCTTGCGCGAAAGTCGGCAGTCCGGTCACGGTGGGTCCGATTGAAATTGAAATCGAGAGCCCGGCAAAGGAGAGAAGGCCACGGCGAGTTTCGTGGCGCAGTCGCTGCACCAGAAGACCAGAGAGCTCTCCCCGTGCACCCTCCCTGCACGGTTAATGAAGAGTTCGCCATATCCTGGGATGGCAGCTGACGTTGCATTCATGCATGAGAGCGGCGCGTCCCGGTCATTTGGCCTCTCGCGCGACTAAAAACAAGGCCCGGCGCTCGAGTTTTGTCTGATCGGTGGCCGGTAACGCGCCTTCCATGGGGACCGGGAGCAGAAGAAAATTTCGGAGGGGACCATCGACCCGCCGGCCCACACATCGAGTTGCCGGAACATGCGGATTGAGCCATTAAAGCCCGCTTCAAGCGGTTTCGGGGAAATCCGCGACCGACCAACAGAGATCCTCCGCGACGAGAATATCGCTGTTACTTCTGGAACAAGGACCCGTGGAACAACAGCCTCCTTTTATCGTCCGATCTACAGCCGATTGCTATAATCTTTGGGACTGGTATTCCAGATGTTCGATCCGTGTACTTTATTCCTGGCCAGTCTGGGTCTAGAAGTTTCC
>NW_027586944.1:0-1354 GCF_028453695.1 Augochlora pura
CGCTCGGAATCTCCGTAGGTGGCGGGTCAACTGAATTTTTCGAGGGAGAACGGCGGTCGCGGGGACGTTTATCTCTCGCCGAGGGATCGAGTTTCGAAGTGTGTTTCGACGCGACCCTTCCGGGAATCCATCCGGAGGGCTCGAACGGCTCGAACCGGCACGCCGCCGAACGCTCCAAACTCAATTTGTCGGCGAAGAGTGTCGGCCTCTCTCTCTCTCTCTCTCTCTGCATTTTCACCGGTAGAAGGAAGAAAAGCAACACCGACCGCTTTTCCAGCCATCGATTCTCGAACTGCTTCTTCCTCTCCCAGCGCCAACAAAATGGCGACCGCCACCCTCCGAGGTTTACGGCGCGCATCGTCGCAGTATTTATCTCTCGTCTCAATTGTTCCATTATTTCTTACGCTTTGTTGCACTGCGTTGCAGTAATGTAATACATTTAATCTGTCCAGGGACCGATTCTTACAATATCAACTTTAGAGCGTAACTTTTCCTTGCGAGAACTTGCAACTTCCGTCGACAGAATTTTCGATCGTTCAACTTTGTTGCTCCGTCTTAACCACTTGACGCTCGGGTTATTTTCGCAGAAATGTAACTAAAAACATCAGGTTTTTTTATTCTATATCTCAAATGTACATATTATATACAAATCGAAATAATTATTAAATAAAAGATAATTATACTAAATATTACCAATATAAATTATAATAAGAAAAAACATCGTAAAAAATTAATTGCTTGCTTTATTACGATAAATTTCAAAACGTGGCTCCATACATAAACCGACTCCACAATTTTCACAACAATATCTAACAAATATTCAACAACGTCTGACCAGCGTGGATCGTTCATATCTTATACAAACTACGAAGAATTTGTGGTTCAAAAGCATGAAATGGTTAAGCAAAGAAATAGGTACGGGCTAATGTTGCAGTTCGTTGGTGCACGCGTTCGAAAACATTTCGACGTTTCCCTTGGTTCGCCTAGCCTTTTGAAGTATATCGCGAAGACCACGGAAGTTCGTGCAGCGGATGCTTACACGTCGTCGCGATCCTCTTCGGGAAAGTTTCGCCGTTTGTCGGTTCGGTTACACTCCGCGGGAGGGGGAGGGGAAAAAAAAGCAGGCTGACAAAGAAACGAGAAGGAATAGAGAATCAGCGAGAAGTCATGAATTTTTTCTCCGGTTGACGGGCTCGCTCTCTCGTTGGGAATCACGTTGATCAAGGATTCCGTTTGATTCTCGCTTTCCGGACAAATAAGCGTCGTCGTCGCCGTCGCGGATCCCCGAACGCGACACCTGAATCCGAGATCGGAAAATTCAATACCCCGAGATGGCCCGACGCGCGACGGCCTT
>NW_027586945.1:0-1353 GCF_028453695.1 Augochlora pura
GGTTTTCTTAGAATCATTGGAAGCAAAGTGATCGCATTGTATAAAGGACCAAACAAAGGGGAATTTCAACCTAAGGGTGATGAATATATATTAATTGGATATGCTGAAGAATCCAAAGCGTACCGTTTGTGGAAACCTGGAGCGAAGAAAGTAATAAAAGCCAGAGATGTAAAATTCTTCGAAACCCTTGGACAAACAAATTCATTGGAGGAAGAAGTATTCTCGATACCTATGAAAGCAGAAACATCAATTCCTGTTATCGAAGACTCAAGCGGCAACGACCACCTTTCACAGAAGTCAGACTATGACGACTCTGAAAATGATTTTGATGATGCACATGAGGAACTACATGAAGATGAGATTGAAGATGTACCATTCGAGAAACTTCAAATGTGAAAAGGGGACCCGGATGCCCTCAAATATCAAGGTCTGGAAAACCAGGGAGGCCAAGGAAATTGTATAACGAAGTAGCAAATTATTCGTCTAACATATCTCGTGATCCGTCAACAGTACAGGAAATGTTACAACGAAAAGATAAGAAGTTGTGACTAGCTGCAATGAAAAACGAATACAATTCCCTAATGGAGAATAGCACATGGATACTAGTAGACAGACCAAAAACGAAGAAAGTACTACCAAATAGATGGATATTTAAGATAAAACGCAATGAGGATGGATCCATTGAAAAATACAAAGCCAGATTAGTCGCTGGTGTGCATCGACAAAAGCAAGGTATTGATTACGAGGAAGTTTTCGCACCAGTTGCCAGGTTCGAAACCATAAGGACACTCCTTGCAGCCTCCGTACAGTTGGATATGCATGTACATTAAATGGATGTTATTACTGCATACGTCCAAGGAGATTTGGTAGAAGAAACGTAGATGGAGCAGCCTGAAATGTTCAGTGTGAAAAATCAAACGGATAAGGTATGCCTGCTCAAGAAACCGTTGTATGGACTGAAACAGGCAGCTAGAGCTTGGTATGATAAATTGGATAATTTTTTATTGAGTATTGGTATGAAAAATTCAGAATCAAATCCGTGTATATACAGTCGCCGCGGAATGTGTGTTGACATGTTTCGGAAGTATGTATTTCTGATGAAAGGCCGAGTGTTTACATTGTCTTCCAGGCTCTGAACGTATGTATGTATCACTTATTGTTTACTTTTACTAGCTTATTGTTTAGTTTAGTTCAGGAAACTGTGAATAACAAACGTATAGTTTTAAGTTTGCATAAAAGGCTCACGCGGAAAGTAAGTTGATACGCAATTTTGAGCTTATTTTTTTATAATATATTTGTACAATATGTGTTAATTAATGATTTATTTGTTGTTTTCTCAATGTTGAACAATAT
>NW_027586946.1:0-1353 GCF_028453695.1 Augochlora pura
AAAGGAATAGGATTTTTACCGTAAATTCCTCTGCGATAGAATATTGCGGGTGCACCGTTCCTTTCGACGTGTGTCACCGCACAGCAGACTATACCGACTATCTATTCCGGATTGACTCTATTTATTAATGCCGGAATCTGACTCTAACTGTTCGTTTCGACAGTAACAATCTGATTATGTAATTTCGAATGGAACCGTTCTTCCCGACGGTCACAATGAAACTATTTCAAATTGAACCGTTCTTCACGACGGCTACAATGAAACTATCTTAAATTGAACCGTTCTTCCCGACGGTCACAATCAGACTATATGTGATTGAGTTTCCGCGGAGGCGAACGACTTATCTCCTCGGTCGCCTTCGCGAATAATCGGCAAGGTTCGGCGAATTGTCCTCGCCGTTCCAACTGCCGTTCTTTTCTCTCTCTCTCAATTCCCTTTTTTGACTAAAGCAAATTCGGACGTGCCGCAGAATTTGCCTTTGTCCGTTACAAGGTGTCCCCTGTCTATACCAACGGCTTTATTATCGAAGTTTTTCTTGGCCTAAAAGTCACCGTAGCGAGGACACATCGCCAGCAGTGACCGAGCCCGATAAATATCCTTAGAAAAACTTCGGCTTTTTTAATCTTAGAATCTTATTTTTAGATTCCGCGTTTCTGCTAATATCCTATCGAAATTAACGCGTTTTATTCAATATTTAAACACACTTATATACACTTAAATGCCCTTGGATCCTCTTCTATCAGTCATATATCCTTGGATATTTTGTTGTATTTCACTTATATACACTTAAATGCCCCTGTATCCTGTTGTAACTCTCTTATATCCGTGGATGTTATGTTGCCTCTCACTTATATACACTTAAATTTCTTTCTATCCTCTTCTAGCTCTCTTTTATTCTTGCAGATTATTTTGTATCTCACTTATATACACATAATTTCCCTTGTAACCTTTTCTATCTCTTTTATGTCCTTAGATATTATGTTTTATCTTACTCACATTCACTTAAATTCCCCTGTATCCTCCTCTACCTCTCTTTTATCCATACATATGACGTTGTTTCTCACTTATACGCACTTAAAAGCGCTTGTATCCTCTTCCATCTCCTTTCCATCCTTGTATATTATGTTGTATCTCACATATATACACATAATTTCCCTTGTATCCTCCTCTATCTCTTTTATATCCTTGGATATTAGGTTTTATCTTACTCATATACACTTAAATTCCCATGTATCCCCTTCTATCTCTTTTATATCATTGTATGTTATGTTGTATCTCACTTATATACACTTAAATTTTCTTGTATCCTCTTCTATATCTCTTTTATCCATGCATATTACGTTGATTCTCACT
>NW_027586947.1:0-1352 GCF_028453695.1 Augochlora pura
ACGGCAGTGAAGCGCATCAAGGAGGTGATGCTCAGCCCTTTGCTCCTGGAGCATTACGATCCGGGCAAGACCCTGGTTGTGGCTGCGGATGCTTCCTCCACGAGCATAGGGGGAGTCCTCCTACAGCGAGGCCTGGATGGCAGCGAGCGAGCTGTTTATCACATGTCGCAGAGCCTCACCGACCCACAAAAAAACTACTCCCAATTGGAGAAGGAAGCCTTGGCCCTGGTCACAGCCGTCGAACGCTTCCACAGATTTGTCTGGGGTAGGAGATTTATTGTACAGACAGACTACAAGCCTTTAGTTGCCCTACTGGGCACGGAAAACACAAAGGGACTGAGACCCACTACCGCGGCGAGACTGAAACGCTGGGCAATCCGTCTGCTCGGCTATGATTTTGAAATTGAGTACATCCGTACCCAAGATTTTGGTCAAGCCGATGCTCTATCTCGCCTGATTGCGGAGTTCCGAGCTGATAACTCGGAAGAGTTGCAGGTTGCCAGCGTCCAAGCGGTAGAACAGGAGGTCTACCACGTTAGGAATCTCTCCATAGATCATTTTGGGAAGAACCTGAGGCGGCAACTGAAATCATCTACCAGCGAGGACCCGGATCTTAGAGCGGTCATCGACAACATCGGCCAGAACTGGAAAAGGCCCCTCACGACGGAGGCGCTAAAACATTACTTCCAACGTCGAGATAATATCAGCGTCGTCGACGGAACTCTTCTCTTCGGAGATAGAGTAATAGTTCCGGAGGTCATGAAGGCAAACATCCTAGCAGCATTACATAAGGGCCACCCAGGCTCTCGCAGGATGAAGCAGCTGGCCCGGCAATACGTTTATTGGCCCAAGATGTCCGAGGACATCAAACGCTGCGTTCGTCAGTGCGACGCATGCGCCTTGACCAGGAAATTGCCGGTAAAAATTCCTCTTAGTCCATGGCCGGTCCCGTCTAGACCTCTGGAGCGTATGCACATAGATTACGCAGGACCCATCGAAGGACGCTATTTCCTACTCCTTGTGGATGCTTTTTCGAAGTTTTTGGATGTAGCGGTCACTCCATCAATTTCGGCCCAGCGCACAGCGATCTTATGTCGAGAAGTCTTCTCAAGATACGGTCCTCCCGAAGTCCTAGTCAGCGATCACGGTACGCAGTTTACCTCGCAGGCCTTTAGTGATCTTTGCAAAGATTTTCAGATAACCCATCTACTTTCTCCGGTCAACCACCCGCAATCAAATGGGCAGGCGGAGAGAATGGTCGACTCCGTCAAACGTGCCATCGCCAAGGATCCATCAACCTGGGAGAAACAACTGCAGGATTTCCTCTACAGTTATCGCTATACTCCGTGCGA
>NW_027586948.1:0-1352 GCF_028453695.1 Augochlora pura
AGGGATGTTCCTACGAGAATTATTCATTGTTTCGGCAACGATCGCGACCGAGTTCGACGGACTTCGTTCCCCAATTATTGGGTAACATGCATTATTATTTCATTAGACGTCGATCTATCTTCGCGCTTGGAATAGAACCAGGCAGTGCGAGCGTTGTACTGTACAGTTATGTTCTGTAGAATATTTTTGGCTCGGCTCTGTTCTTTCGAGTTTTATTATAGCGAACGATCGATGATTGGGTATCACTACTCTGACAGTATTAATAATTATGCAAACGAGTTAAGCGTAGAAAAATTATTAATTTGGTTAATAGAAATTAAATTAATCATACAGGGTGGTAGAAATGTACGAGGAACAGAATAAAAATAAAATATCTTAAAGTAGAAATTTGTTAATATAATAAAAATAACGTGTAGAAGTAGCAAGTGACCGATCGCTATACTTTCAACCCTAAATTTTCAATTCTCACTTCTCCACAGCATCGACTATACCACGTCCCTAAAATTCCTTCCCCGATAGAAATTATTCCCCGTTAATTTTGCCACCGTTGCTAAATCACCGCAATCTTCCAAAAACCTGTTAAAGCTAGTTTGGAAAAACACCCATCGCCGTGAAATCCTAAAGAAAACCGTGCGAACGCACGCGGGAACGCTCGAAAGGTTCGTGGACTCGACCCGTTCCATTCCGTAAGCGAGCATTCGCCCAGCGCATTCGAACGACCAGCGCGACACAACAGTATTAGGCGCTTTTTCTAATCGAACGATCCGATCCGGATCGAACGTGTCCGACTTGTGCGCGCACGGTTTCCGCACAGGCCAACGGCCATATTTCCCGGCAGGACGTTCGGGAACCGGAATTCCCACTTTCGGGATTAACGCCGGCGCCACCCTCCTCCTCCCCCCCCCATCCCCCAAGCTTCTCTGACCAATTTCCTCGCGCGGCCGCGAACAAAGCAAGAACTCCCGATTATTGTTGGACAAGGCAGCCGGCGCTCCCGCGCGCAATGGCGAATAGGCAAACAGACGGAAAGGCGGCGAGCGAGAGAGAGAAGAGAGAGAGAAGAGAGAGGAGAGTCAGAGAGAGAGAGAGAGAGAGGGAAGCGAGATAGAGGCGAGAGTAAGAGAAAGAGGAGAGTGAGATAGAGTAAGAGAGAGGAAGGAGAGTGAGATAGAGTAACAGAGAGAATGGAGAGAGGAGAGTAAGAGAGCAAGGGAGAGAGAAGAGGATGAGATAGAGTAAGAGAGAGAAAGGAGAGTGAGATAGAATAAGAGAGAGAAGAGAGTAAGAGAGAGAAAGGAGAGTAACAGAGAGAATGGAGAGAGGAGAGTAAGAGAGTAAGGGAGAGAGGAGAG
>NW_027586949.1:0-1352 GCF_028453695.1 Augochlora pura
AAGAAAAAGCGAGGCTGGGCATGCGAGAAGCAGAAAGAGAAAGGACGGGGGAAGGGGGTCGGGAGAAAGGGTGGGGGAGGCGTGCCGTCGACTCTCCGGACCGAAAGTAAAAGAGCGGAGAGGGGGGGAGGGAGGGCACGTATACGGGGTCCGTGTACAACGAGCGGGGGCCCCCGGGGCCCGCCGGGAACGTAGGTGTGTTAAATGAAAGAGACGGAGGAAGAGGAGCGTTTCTCAAGGCATGGGAGAGGAATGTGGTCAATGCATAAACTATACCACCGCGCATACCTTCGGGCCAAGGGTGCCTATAGCTCGCGAATCGTACGTACTCGCGTATAATATATGGCGTATACACGCGTGGCCACCTGACCCCGGAGTGCGTACCGATGGGATTCCTTTCGTCCGGCGAGAGCTTGTTCCGAAGCTCTCCCGCGCTACCGAACAAATTGCTCGCTAATCGTCCGGCGAAACTTTGATTTTTATTTTACGTTGACCTAAGAAAGTCGTTGCCGACGGCTAACTCGCGTCTGGCTAAAAATATGTACACGAGACTTTCAACCCCCTTTCACTACGACAGTGTCGAAGTACTGCAAAGAAGCGAAAGCTCGCGCCGGAAATGCGCAATGCGTGTGATATCTGTATTAGTTTTAAACAACCGTGTCGAATAAAACAATCGAATCATTCGAACATAACCTGACATAACCAACATAATTAACAATCGAAATATACCAATAACAACGTTCCGCGAGTAAGACATAACAAATAACCAACAATCGAACATAACCTGACATAACCTGACATAATTCGTACGACGGTTAAATTTTTAACTTTTCAAATTCGCGCCTCGGCGTAAAAATAATTTTAGAACGCGGTGTAACAATTTTCATGGCGCCTCAGAGTCGCCGCTCGAGAGGAAAGGGTTTATAGCGGTGAATGCTCAAAGAAAATTTCTTTCGACTGCACTTTGGAACGACAAATTTCGGATACCTATTCCGCGCAATTCCGCGTGTTAATGACAATGCGCGGTGTCTGCGGTCTCCTAGGGAACAGTATATTATCGCGACATTAGCAAGTAGACCGAAACGCGTTTCATCGACGGCGGCGAACCTGTTTCCTGGTAGACGAGCGAACCCGCGTGGACGCAAGAAATTATCAGCTACCGTTTGCTCGCAGCCGAGACACGTTGCCCCGAAGCGTGTCCTATCAGCTAGCACGGTTGTCCGCGATTTCGTCGTGGCTCGATCCGTAACGTTTCAATTTTCTCTCGCTCGAGGATCTAGGAGGGTGCGAGGAGAGAGAACCCGGGAGTGTGTCGCTCAGCGAACCGCGACTAATGTCTTCGTTACCTCGTT
>NW_027586950.1:0-448 GCF_028453695.1 Augochlora pura
AGAGACTCGAGGTTAGGCGAGTTTTTAGTCCGTGGCGAAGGTACTTGCATTTTTGTAAAAAGTTGGTGTTTATGGCAAATATACTTCCCCTCTCCCTCTCGCTTGGAATTTAACGTTAAACTTACCAAGTCGTTAAAAGTGATTTTACATTTTTTATTTAAAAGATGCAGTAATTGTGGGGACCCTTTTGTAGAAAATAATTCGACAAATTTCATTAACAAATTTATGATACTTGAGTCTGATGTTAAGTTTATGATACTGAGTCATCACTCGAGTCGAAAGGGTTAAAGTTATGTGTAACATTAACTCTTTACACCAGGAGAAACAGAGTAAGAGTACGAATTCCATCGGGCGATTGTTATCAAACCTGCAATAACAAGAAATTATAAAAAATTGTTAGTGCCGGTAAAAAGCAGAATTACACGAAGACAGTGTCGTATTTATGCGG
>NW_027586950.1:548-803 GCF_028453695.1 Augochlora pura
CATTTTTGTAAAAAGTTGGTGTTTATGGCAAATATACTTCCCCTCTCCCTCTCGCTTGGAATTTAACGTTAAACTTACCAAGTCGTTAAAAGTGATTTTACATTTTTTATTTAAAAGATGCAGTAATTGTGGGGACCCTTTTGTAGAAAATAATTCGACAAATTAACAAATTTATGATACTTGAGTCTTATGTTGAGTTTATGATACTGAGTCGAAAGGGTTAAAGTTATGTGTAACATTAACTCTTTACACCAG
>NW_027586950.1:903-1351 GCF_028453695.1 Augochlora pura
AGAGACTCGAGGTTAGGCGAGTTTTTAGTCCGTGGCGAAGGTACTTGCATTTTTGTAAAAAGTTGGTGTTTATGGCAAATATACTTCCCCTCTCCCTCTCGCTTGGAATTTAACGTTAAACTTACCAAGTCGTTAAAAGTGATTTTACATTTTTTATTTAAAAGATGCAGTAATTGTGGGGACCCTTTTGTAGAAAATAATTCGACAAATTTCATTAACAAATTTATGATACTTGAGTCTGATGTTAAGTTTATGATACTGAGTCATCACTCGAGTCGAAAGGGTTAAAGTTATGTGTAACATTAACTCTTTACACCAGGAGAAACAGAGTAAGAGTACGAATTCCATCGGGCGATTGTTATCAAACCTGCAATAACAAGAAATTATAAAAAATTGTTAGTGCCGGTAAAAAGCAGAATTACACGAAGACAGTGTCGTATTTATGCGG
>NW_027586951.1:0-1351 GCF_028453695.1 Augochlora pura
TACCATAAATTGAAGTAACCTGCCGACGAGATGTACGTTGTCCTAGGACAGTGGAGCCAATTACCGTGCCCTTTTAACAGACTTCAGGAGTCAGCGCTACTAAAAACAACTTAAACAACTTTTTTAATTAACCGTTCTTAAGGTCTTAGAGAAAGATAAATTTCAAAGTTTCTGTTACCGGTATTAATTTTCCCACGAAACAAATATTAAATCTTTGAATATTAGGAGAAAGAAAAAATGTTCTGGAACTAGTTACTGTGCTGCCTCCTTGGATACCAAGCCTTAATAATTTTGCAAAATGCAAATGTAATAATTAGTATAATTCCATATATTTTATAGATGAAATTTGTGCTGCCTCCTTGTATACCAAGCCTTAATAATTTTGCAAAATACAAATGTAATAATTAGTATAATTCCATATATTTTATAGATGAAATTTAATGTAGCAATTAGTCACTTAACAGTTCATATTAGATATGACTACTTTAACAAAATTTTATATTTACATTTCTCCTTCTTAAAAATATGAATAATAGGTTCAGTTACTATAGAAACAAAAATTCAAATGAAAACGCTTTGTTTTCCCATAATGTTAATACTTTTTACCGCTACAATTATCATTGTGATATCTTACCTAGAACGATTTATTTTACTGAATATTGATCTTCATTCGTTCAGTATTTCTTTAAACTTTTCCATAAACATTACAGAAAATATCTCAAATTCAGTATTAAAATAATGAAATAATTTCCATGCTTTTTTAAGAGTTTCCGTTCTGTATATGTTTAATTTTTATCAATAAGTAGTTAATTGAATTCGAACAGAGAAATTGAATATCTCTTATTCCATAAATCTAAAGTTAATTATTATATTATGACGTTAATTATAGTATAAGGGACTGGCTCCACCAACCTGTTGTACGGAAATGCAAAAGAAATTGCAAACCTAACGAACGGGACTTTTAATTAAGTGAATACCGTTCTTTGAAGTAGATGTATTTGACAATACGCCAGAGAGGGTTCTTTAGAAATCAAGTTATTTCTACGATTATTTCGTTTATAAAGAAACCGGTATATTTATTCATAATTGAAAAGGGACTTTGACGGCTGCAAGGAAGTAAGCGTACGATAAAGAAAATTTAATTTTCCGTATTTATCGCTTTAAATCTGCAGTTGCAGCATCAATAGATAGCTGAGATTCGTCTCATTAAAATGAATCTACACAAGATGTATCTCGGATCAATTTAAGGCATTTCTGAATTAATTAATAAGTAATTGATACTATAGACATATTGATGAACGTAATCTGATTTGAACTAATATGTAAACGTATGTGATCTAATTTTAAGCTA
>NW_027586952.1:0-1351 GCF_028453695.1 Augochlora pura
AGATAGAAGAGGATACAGGTGAATTTAAGTGTATATAAGTGAGATACAACATAATCTGCAAGAATAAAAGAGAGTTAGAAGAGGATACATGGGAACTTAAGTGTATATAAGTGAGATACAACATAACATCCCAGAATATAGGAGAGATAGAAGAGGATACAAGAGAAATGAAGTGTATATAAGTAAGATACAACATAACGTCCAAGGATATCAAAGATATATAAGAGGATACAAGGGAATTTAAGTGCATATAAGTGAGACACAACAAAATTTCCAAGGATATAAAAGAGATGGAAGAGGATACAAGGGATCTTAAGTGTATATTAGTGAGATACAACATAATATCCAAGGATATAAGGGAGATAGAAGAGGATACAAGGGCATTTAAGTGTACATATGTGAGATTCAACATTATATACAAAAATAAATGAGAGTCAGAAGAGGATACATGGGAATTTAAAGGGTTCGAAGTAAGACACATAATAATATCCCATAATAAAAGAGAGATAGAAGAGGATACAAGTGAATGTAAGTGTATATAAGTGTGATAGGACATAATATCCAAGGATATAGAGGAGATAGAGGAGGATACAGGTGAATTTAAGTGTATATAAGTGAGATACAACATAATCTGCAAGAATAAAAGAGAGATAGAAGAGGATACATGGGAACTTAAGTGTATATAAGTGAGATACAACATAACATCCCAGAATATAGGAGAGATAGAAGAGGATACAAGAGAATTGAAGTGTATATAAGTGAGATACAACAAAATCTCCAAGGATATAAAAGAGATAGAAGAAGATACAAGGGAATTTAAGTGTTTATAAGTGAGACACAACATAACATCCAAGAATATCAAAGAGATAGAAGAGGATACAAGGGAATTTAAGTGTAAAGAAGTCAGATAGAACATAATATCCAAAGATAAAAAAGAGATAGAGGAGGATACGAGGGAATTTAAGGGGATCTAAGTAAGATACAGCATAATATCCCAGAATAAAAGAGAGATAGAAGAGGATACAAGTGAATTTAAGTGTATATATGTAAGAAACATCGTAACATCCAAGGATATCAAAGAGATATAAGAGGATACAAGGGATTTTAAGTGTATATAAGTGAGATACAACAAAATATCCAAGGATATAAAAGAGATAGGTGAGGAAACAAGGGAATTTTAGTGTATATAAGTGAGATACCTCATAATATCCAAGGATATAAGGGAGATAGAAGAGGATACAAGGGAATTTAAGTGTATATAAGTGATATACAACATAATATCCAAGGATATAAAAGGGATAGAAGAGGATACAAGGGAATTTAAGTGTATATAAGTGACATACAACATAAC
>NW_027586953.1:0-1350 GCF_028453695.1 Augochlora pura
CGTCTCGCGATTTCTCGGAATATCATTGCCCCGGGTAAATATTTCGTCTCCCGATGGAAAATTGCGCCGGCGAATTCGTCGAAACACAATTCCCTTCCCCGCGAGCGCGGAAAGGAAAATGTTACCTACGGGGCTCTCGAAAATAAGAGAGAGAGAGAGAGAGAGAGAGTGAGAGAGAGAGAGAGAGAGAGAAAGGGGCAGGAACGTGTGGCTGTTCGCCGGCACGCACGATATTTTCCACTTGTAGCATTTTCCGCGGCGCGTTGCGAGCACGTCTCTGTTCGCGGGAATATGGTTACGGTTTAGTGCTCGTCAAATATTTTTTAATATTAGCGACATCTCTGGCTTCGTGCTCCCTTCTGCACCCACGATGACAGATTCATGGCTCTGTTACGCGAAAGGTATACTAAACTGCGTTTAGTCAGTCGACTCTGGGGACGTGATCTCACGAAAGCTGCGAATTGACTTCGACAAAGGTAAACCGGTGCATGGAAAAATAATCAAGAAATCTGCAATGTGTATTCTCTAAATTTTAATAGAAATTGTAAAAAGTCTCTTTTCTTTTTATATTACATTTTTTATTTTTCTATAGCACATCCTTCAGTTTATTATTCAGTTAAAATATCGCATCCTTGAATATCACGATTTTAATAGAAACGGCTCTTAAAATAAACATTTACTCGGAACTAACACGAGAAGTGCACAATTCCATTAATTCGTCGAGTACAAAATGAATTACTCGAAAATGGTAACCGACGGAAATTCTCTATCTTTCTATCGAAGATATTTTCGTGCCGTGATTAATATATAACAAGTATGACCCCTTTAGGAATTTTGTCTACGCTTTTAGAATGATTAAAAAGCCAAGTTTGATAGATTCAAATCGCGAGATTAAAATAGCCGCGATGAATTAATGACGCTGTTTCGCGGTGGGCCACGGGGCGGTTTGGACTAGCATCGATTGACAATTAAACGTTAAACAATTAATACCGTGTCCTTTTGGCTCGGTAGCTGCGCACAGGTCTGAAAACGCGATTACAGAGAGCAGAGGGCACGAATTCGCGATTGTTTCATTGATTGACGACTCGCTTTATCGAGCGTGACCTTTCTCCTTCGCTGTCGGCGCTCAAGTATAGTCCGTTGTACTGACAGCCGCCTACTTAGGATAGTTTCTCAGTTTTCAAGATATACGTAGAGCGAGTGGAAGAAGAGTATCAGTCGTTTTACGGTAAACTAGCGCATCGCCAAACTATTCAAGCTATTAGTCCAGTTTTAGAAATGTTAATAGAATTTTATATCGAAAGGTATATTTTCCGAATATCTTTTATCTACCGTACACGACAGCGAAGG
>NW_027586954.1:0-6073 GCF_028453695.1 Augochlora pura
CTCTCTATGAATTATGCTAGAAATCTTAGTACCGAGTCCGACACGATATTAATTACATAACGAGAGGTTAACCCTTTGCATTCGAATATTGGCTCCGAGGCACAATTGTTACAGCAGATTTTAGAATAATTTTTATACTATAAAAAATTAGATTTGAAAAATTATGAAAAGCATAACTGTGTTGCATGAGTTACAATATTTAATTTTATAATAATTTGCATATTTACATATATATAATTTCACAATTTAATCTGCACAAAATACACTTTATCATATAAAATAAAAATGCTATACGTCAGAAAAGATACTTTAGAATTACAATTAAAATCGCTTTAAATGTAAAGGGTTAATCGCCGGCAACATTGATCGATAACAAGATCGACTCGCAGCTCTGTCGGGACACGTATCGACCGTCTCCGAGATCGAAAAAAACTGCGGCGAAATGCACGGTGACCTTTCGACAACAAAAGCGCAATCACAAAGAAGGGGGTGGGCATTGTAGCCGCGCGAGCGAGACTCGTTCCCGATTAATTTCTGTCGAGCAGAACACAGCCGACTTGTTAGTTCGACGACGCAGGCACCCGCCGAAGAAAACGACGGAGGATATCCCGCGAATAGTTTCGCGCGTATCTCAGCTCCACCCATGCGGCTCTGCCGCGCCGTGCGTGAGTCAACCACGGCCGGGCCTCGGTAAATTGCGCTCGACTCCAGTTCATCACGGTAAACACAAATCAAGTTTTACAAGTTGTCCGTGCCACGGAAGCTGTCCTCACGTAGGTGTTGCCGCCGCGGACGTTTAGCTGTTCCAGACGTGGTTCCGCCGAGGCCGGTGACAACTTCATTCTCTATTGAAATTGAATAACATATCAAGATAAAATTGCACGGGCGCACGTAGGTGAAGAGTGACTGAAGGGCTACACGGCCGCGGTGGGACGGGAAAAGATTTTACGCGCGCTACGTGTCGCCTTTCAGGAGACACGTGATTCGACGAAGTTAATCCTTTGTGCTCCGTTGTCTCCTGTTAGGGGGCATAGGTATTGTAGTTCTAGTGTATTACTGGACGTTAAGGTTTATTAGCTGGTATGGAGAGTTAATTTATTATAGCGCAGCCTATTAGAGACATGTAAATTTCACTGAAGAAAATATATCAGAATATGGTGCAATTATTGAGATTTTGTGTTTAATTATGTATGTGAGATATATAAGGATCAGTTGAGAATTGCAATAAAATAAAAACAAAATTGCAATAAGATTGAAATCAATCTTGAAATCAGTTTTGAAATAAAATTAAAGTAAAATTGCGATAAGACTGAAATTTAAATTGAAATTAAAACTGAAATCAGTATTGAAATCAAATTGCACTAAAATTGCACTAAAACTGCAATAAAAGTGAAATCGAACTTGAAATCAGTTTTAAAATAAAATTGCAATAAGATTAAAATCAAAACTAAAAGCAGAATTGAAATAAAATCGAAATAAAATGACTTTAAAATTACACTAAAATTGCAATAAAATTACAATTCACCCATTACTCCATTATTTGTCCTCCCCTCTAACACTTTGACCAAACAACGTCACTTAAACACCGAAAACGAAAGTCTCGCTTCTCGCAGCGTTATCGCAGAGCGAAAACCACCCACAAAAGCCTCGGCAGCGATATTAAATGCATGGGATCGCAGATCGGAAGGAATCGAACGTCTGCACGAGTCCCGTCAGCGGCTTAAAAGCGTTGACTTTCGCCGACCGCCGAGGATCGTTTCGCGCCGTAAAGTTGATCCGAATCCGTGGGCGTTTTACGGTCAGTTTAACGACGTCGTCGACAGAATTTCTAGTCAAGAGAGAGAGAGGGAGAGAGAGAGAGAGACGGGGGACGATCCTCGAAGAAAACCCGGGCGTTGGCGATTCCACCCGCACGAGAACGTTAAGCGAGCTTATGATACACTCGGCGACGCGTCGCCGCGGCGATCCAACACGGTTGCTATTCGCGCGCAAGATTTACGGATCCCGGCGGAGCGTGGAAGTGGAAGTGGAAGGTGGTGTTGGAGTAATCGTAATATCGGAACCGAGCTCGCGACGTTTTACGAGATCGCGATCTGCTCGCGCCGCCGGTCCGCCTCGTAAAAAAAGCGCGCGCGACATCGTTATTGCTTCGCTACCAGTCTCCGCGCGAGCCGATCCTCTCTCGCGGCGTCCACCCACGGCTGGGTCCTTCGACCGCTGCGCGACGAGACCCGTTCCATTAAATAATTCGTCACTTTTTATCGTTTCATTCCGTTCGTTTTATTCCTCGGCAAGGCGGAGAAATAATTAAAGGCGAAGAGGTAGAGGTGGTGGAAGGGAAGTTACTTCAGCGTTCAACCATCGCGCGACGACGGAGACTGCTTTCCAGCTACCGTAAAATCTTTAATTTCCGCTCGTCCGCCGCGCAGAGCACGTGGAACGTACTTCTTTATGAAACATAATTCGCCGATTTGAAGCGCGAACCACGCCAATTCGGGGAGGCGCTTTATTGGTGTCTTTCGCGAGAGTAGACGCGATCCGTTTCGTTTCTTCGACCGTGTTGCGCTTCGTTAAGCGGCGTTCTTGCAAATAACGCTCCGGTTGATGAAGCGGCGGGAAGGAAGTTTTAATAAACCGTGATGGGAGGGACGGGCGGACGCGTCGAAAGCGCGGACGGGGGAGACAATGGCGTCGCCGGCCCCGTAAAACGACGCGAGTACCATTTTAACCCTTTCGCTGCGGAGCGTATTACCAAGCAGCTGAAGCTGAGGTACGGAACGCTACGAAGCCGTTTATTGTTCTTGATATTTTACAATTACGTACGAACAAAAAGAATGATTTACCAACAAAATTCGTGGACTTTTTTAAGACGTTCTTAGACTGTTCATAAGTCGTTTTAGTTTTAAATGATTGAAAACATAAAAGACGTCTATTTATATTTTAAGACATGTTTTAAAGACGTTTACTTGAGGCTTTAAGACGTCTCAATAACAGCTTAAAAACGTCCCAAAACTGATGTCTTAACAACAGCTTAAAAGCGTCCCAAAACTGACGTCTTAACAACAGCTTAAAAGCGTCCCAAAATTGACGTCTTAACAACGGCTTAAAAACGTCTCACACAAGACGTCTTAAAAACGTCCATTTTAGGGTCGTCGATTTATTACGTCCATATCTAAAATAGACGTCTTTCAGACGTTCAGTACTTACAAGGTTATATTTTATATTTTATAAATGTTACCTCCGAACAACACATTTTATAAATATTATATCCGAACAATATACTTTATAAATATTACGTCTAAACAATTAAATTTACATTCTATAAATTAAAAACATTTAATGTCAAAAATAACTCTCTCAAACATAGGAATCAACATATTCTCGCTGCAATCGACTCAAAAGTTCAAAGTCGCCAATTTCAACATCAACACCGGCAAATTGCCATAAACAGAGCGCCATCGCCGTGGTAGGATATCTTTCCTCGATTCCGTCGTTCGTTCCCACCGTGGTGCGTGGTCTTTGGTTATACACGTGTCTTTCTTAGTCGCGAGGATGCCGGCTTCCGGTGTCGCGCGTCGGTTCATCCATCGTGAATCCTTCGAAGTCTCGAGTTAATGAAATTGGACCCGTTCGAGGCTAGGAGAACGCTCCGGGCTGAATAGAATTTCATACAATAGCCGGGTCGACGGCGGCGGCGGCGGCGTCGTCGTCGGCGGATTGATGAGAAAACAGCACGTGGATGAGACAGAAATAGGCGGGGTGATTACGTAAACAAATTAACGCGTCGCCGAAGACGTTGCTCGAGGGGATGGGAGAGGGGTTGGTGCGCGACGAAGGCAGAGGGGTGGAGGCGGGAGGAGAACGTAATAACACCGCGGAAAGAGAGAGAGAGAAAGAGAGAGAGAGAGAGAGAGAGAGAGAGAGTCGGGTTGCCACGGTTCGCAGACAACCGGGTATCGTTATGCCGGCGAGACTTGGCTGCCATCCCGCCGTGCTGCGTGCATAGGTGTAACAGAATTGTTCGCGCGGCGTGCCGTATGCGTATATAATTGCGGAATTATGCAGATAGAGCCGGCGCGCCGTTACACCGATGCCGAGAGCCGCGACGCTCCGAGTACCGCCGAGCGATTCAGCTCATTGAATTATTTGCGTTATGTGGGTTACTGTTTCGGCTAATCGCCCCCGGAATTCAGACGCAAACTGTCCTTAATCGCGGCACGAACGTTTCCAAAGGAGGCTTCCCGTTTCACCGTACAATGGATTCACTTGCAAACGCATTTTAAATGAAAGGAAATGTGACAAGTTTATTTATATTCGGAGACGTTGTTTTAAAGACGTTCGATTGAATCTTTAAGACGTCTTAAAGGCAGCTTAAAAGCATTACGAATTAGTTATCGTTTTAACGTCTAAAATAAGACGTCTTATAGACGTCTATTTTAGGGCGTAAAACGACTATTTCAAAAATATACTTCAAATAGACGTCTTCAGGACAGTTGGTACTTATTAAATTATATTTTATATTTTATAATTGTCTCATCATATTAGAAAAAATTATTACGTACGGATAAATGCCAATCGTCGCAGCAGGAAAGAAGCGACAGTTTAAGGTTATGTCGAGGGGTTAATGAAGAACGGCTCGGCCGCGTCATAAAGTGGCGATTTTAAACGCGCGACGGTGTTCAAAGACGAGGGTCGAGAGAATTCGTCACGAAAAGTTCTACTACGTCGATTCGCAAAAACCGGGAAAAAGACGAGAGAGAGAGAGAGAGAGAGAGGGGGAAACACGCCATCAGAGGAGAAAACGCTTCCTCCTCTCGTTAGCATCCGCCGGCTGATTCGATTTTCACCCGGGGCGGGGCGCCCTTTTGTTTGCCGGCGTTCACGTGAATTTCGGCGCGATCCGTGAAAAACTCCGCAGCCGTGGCTATATCGGGCTCGTTATTAATATTAATACACGAGATTACGAGCGTCAACAAGAGAGAGAGAGAGAGAGAGAGAGAGAGAGAGATATGGAGAGAAATAGACAGACAGATGGACCTAGAGAGAGAGAGATATATGGAGAGACATAGGGAGAGAGACCAAGAGAGCAAGAGAGACATTGAGAGAGAGTGAGAGAGCAAGAGAGCTAGAGAGAGAGAGAGAGAAATATGGAAAGACATTGAGATTGAGAGGGAGAGAGAGATATGTAGAGAGAGAGAGAGAGAGAGAGAGAGAGAGAAAGAGAGAAATTGAGAGAGAGAGATCAAGAGAGCAAAATAGCTAGAGAGAGAGGGAGAGACCAAGAGAGCAAGATACTTAGAGAGAGAAATAGAGAGAGAACATAGCCAGAGCGAGGCGAAGGATTCGCCGCCGTCGGAAGGATCGTCGTGGGGGGGGGGGGGGGGGTTTCGAGGAACGAAAACAAGGAGGGTTCAAAGTTTCCGACAAAAGGTGGGAAACGAGGGATCCGTAGCATACATTTAATTATGTTTCCTCCGCTCCGCCGTTTCGCCGGCCGGGCGCCTCCTATCTCCCTTCGAGCGTAGTTTTCCGCCGTGTCTCAAAACTCACTGTAATTTTCGCTTTTCCTTTGTTTCCAGGTAAGTGGCGTCACTACTCCACCTCCCCTGGCAGGCTCCGCCCGTTGCAGCGAACCCGGAGAGCCCGGGTATCGTTTCCAGGGGTGAATTAAGGTTTGAGATCGGCGCGAGGCAGTTCCGCACAGCGTTCTCAGGAAAATAAGTTACGCTAGGAGCGGGAACAGATGTCGCATGCGCGGATATATGTACAATGTAAAACTGTTCGGCTTCGATCCGTGTTCTCTGCCCCCCACTCCTTGCGTAACTTATTTCTCTGTGAACACTCGATTCTGTGTGCACTGGGACTGTTTATTGGTAACATTATTATATTTTTATACATTATTTTATAAGATAAAAAAAGATTCTTAAATATACCAGTGACAATATTTATAACAATTTGTGCTGCCAAGTGGCATTAACCTACCGTCAAAGTTCTAAAAAAGTACCAAATATTCTACAGAATATACATTCGTATTTATTAAACGTATTAACCCCTTGTGTCATTAAGAAATCCG
>NW_027586955.1:0-1350 GCF_028453695.1 Augochlora pura
TATTATAAACTGAAAAATAGGTGAATAAATCTTGAAATTATTATAAACTGAAAAATAGCTGAATTGGAATTGTTATATACATCGTCAGTAGTATAGCTGTAAAAATGGTCAGCCGTTAGAAGACGTAGCATAATCTTAATGCATAACCGTAGCATAACCCTGTCATGACCTTAACGCACGCGTCTTGCAACGGTGGTAATGATAAGGGTGGCAGCAAAGGGTTAAAGAACGAATCTACTAAATCAATTATTTATTCTCCAATCTCGTTCAAATTTTGCCAACAGTGTCAATTCGATAATAAATGATAGATCCTACTGCAGAAGCGAAGGGCAAAGCATAGGTGGCTGAAAGTAGTTCTGCGTTTAGCCGGCGAGGGTTGAGAAATTATGGACGACAAGGCCCGAGGTTGCGGTGGTGGGAGGTGGGAGAGGGGAGGGGGGAACAACCGGTCTCTCTTTGGATGCTAATCGAAAATGTAGAGCGGCACGGTCCTTTGTGGCGGGCCTCTCGCTCTCGAGGAAATCAAAATTCGACGAACGCGGCTGAATGAAACGTTGTTAACTGGTCTGCTCGCTGCCTATTGTTTCTACTTCGTGCATCCAGTAACGATGGTAATTGCCGCAGGGAGGCGACGACGACGACGCGGTGCCCCCACCCCGAGTAACGGGGGCTGTTGCGAAATTGCAAATTCCCGTCGCCGAGGAAACGCTCGAAAACTGTTCTTTCACGCGTTTTCAATGTTTTCGTACTGTTTTTAATTTTCACGTCGCGGGTGCGTTGTTTGAAAACTTTAAAAGAAAATTTATTGTACGATTTACAATCTTCGCGAACGGTGGTGCGAGACAATTAGACATTATATTAACAATTAATAATTATGTTAGTAGCAATTTTTCTTAGTTGCAATTTAAAATTCAAATTAATTGTGTATAGGTTATGTCAAGTCTGTTTCTATTCATTTATTAATGTTTCATTTGATTATTTAAATATCTTTTAGTAGAATTTGAGTAAAATAATGAATATTTATATTTTATATTTTCGAAAGTAGAAATATTAAAATAACAAATAGATAAACACATATGGCAACAGAATAAATAAATAAACACAAATGTTAACCGAATAAATAAAAAAACACCACAATACCTAAAACAAATGCGAATGAATTCCAAATGAAAAATGAAGCCTCCGCAAACGAACATCACCTGTCTCTATAATTAAATAACATCCGCTATATTTCACTCTAGAACCAAAATGATCAACCAAGAGCATTAACTCGCCAAATTTCTATTTTACATAAAACTCCATGCTATATTCGCGACGAATACGCTTTACCAGGCGGAGGAGAGATCCGGC
>NW_027586956.1:0-1349 GCF_028453695.1 Augochlora pura
GGTGAGACAAAGAGAAATTCAAAGAGAATAAAGAGAGTGGGAGAGAGCGAGTCATCGAGAGAGAAAATGAGAGAGAGAGAGAGAGAGAGAGAGAGAGTGGGATGAAACTAGGAAGAGAGAATAATTGAGAGCGCAAGAGAGAAGGAGAGAGTCATCAAGAAAAAGAGGTAGCAAACTAGAATGAGAGAGTCATCAAGAGTAATCAAGAGTCAGAGTCATCAAGAGAGAGAGAGAGAGGGTGAAAACTAGAAAAATCAACTAACCAAAAATAAAACAGAAAAACAGAAAATAATCAACAATGAAAGAAAGCACCAAAAAGAGAAAATAAAAGAGAGACTGATGAAGACAGTAACAGAGAAACAAGTAGAAACACGCAAAGGGAAGAATAATAGAGAAAAATAGAGAGACAGAGAAGAGGGGAGGGGGTAGAGACAGATCGTTCCGCGGGAGGCATTAAAGCCGCGTTAAAAATGTTTTCCGCGAGGTTTTTAAACGGCCCCCCGGCCCCGCTAATTGTCGAAGGACACGCTCGAATTTACGAAGCTGGGCAAATAACGTTTTAACAACGCCGACCCAATTATGCAAATTGGCAAGCGCTCTCGCGGCCCGTCTCTCCGCGCGCAGTTAATTACACCGATCGATGGCAATCTGTCAAGCCCCCCGCCGCCGGCCGCCGAACACGCGCGCCTTCAACCTCCCCCCGTAACCAATCGCGAAGGAAGAACATGCTGTGCGATGACACTTGGCGATCTGGACACTGTAGGACCCATCCTCGAGTCCCATTGTCTCGGCGGAGGGTCTCGTTTAACCCCTTTCGCTGTGATAACGAGTCAGATTAGTGATAACGATTTTGTGCAAGTTTTGCTAAATATTAATATTATTCATTTATTTTCAATCGAAACCAAATTTTTTTATAGTCAAAGTCTGGAAACGGAAATAAATAAAGTCAGTAAAATTGGCTGTCTAAATTATTATTATAAATAAGGGCTGATCGACGTAACGTGAAAGGAGTCGTAGTGCTAGGGTTGACTACTACGTGCTACATAACCTAACTACTATATACTGACCAATTACTATACCTTCTGTTAATTTTTAATAATTAATTTACTTCGTATTTCTTCAATGAAAATTGTCAACGAAATTAATTCTAATTTATTTCGTACAGATATAAGAAAATTAATTTCGTACATAAGAAAATTAATTTCGTATAAATATAAAATGATTTACAAAATGACAGAAATTTAAATTAAAAATCATACGCGACCGATAATAACTTTTAAAAAGCTCCGCCGTGATTTTCGAATCAATTTGCAGACCGTACGCCCGCCAACTAAATTATTAATTTATAC
>NW_027586957.1:0-1349 GCF_028453695.1 Augochlora pura
GAAAGACAGAGAGACAGAAAAAGCGAAAGAGAGAGAGAGAGGAGGGAGAGAGGGAAAGAGCGAGAGGCGCAGAGGAAGCGACTCCATAAAGACAGATAGAAAGACAGAGCGAAGAGGCACGGAGGAAGCGATTCCGTAAGGACGCGAGAAGAGGACAGAGCAGAGGGGCGAGGAAGGGAACAGCTGCGGACATGGAGCCTGTGAAAATGAGGGAGCCGGTCGTGGCGCGAAGCCACGGAAAAGCCGGAGCGTGTCACAATATTGGTTGAAAGACATTGAAGGTGGAGTGCAGTGCCCTCGGGCGCGTCATCGAGTCTGCGACAGGGACGGCTGCGCTCCGCGCGAGCATCGCGTTGTCTCGGCAAGATATTCATAGAGGAGTAGGCTTCAGGGAACTTACGGGCTATTCGTGGTTTACCATAAAGGTTCGCCAGACGGAAGGGAGATCGTCGTTCACGGAGGAAACGCCGTTTTATTTTCGAACAGCCGCGAGAATGGACCCTGCGTCCTGACACCCTATTCCAAGACGGTAGCTCCATCGTCCAGTCGCTCGATATTCCGGAGACTTCTACTCACCTGGCCCTTCCCCTTTCCAGGATTCGAACAGCGACAGGAGACAGCGAGGAGAATGTAGTCTGAGGTGGATTTGGTCTCTGGATGATTTCGGTAGGACGCGTGATGATCTTTGTCGAACCAATTCGATCGTTAACCCTTTGCACTCGAGTGGTGACTCCGAGGCACCACTAAAATTATTCTATTACGTTGCAAAATAATTTTTGTAACAATAAGGTTTAGATTTGGAAAATTATCAAGTAGTAAAACTGTTGGCAGGAGTCGCAAGAATAAATTTTGTATGCATAAAAATTTATTTTGTTAAATAGAATGGAAATACAAATTATTTCAAATTTACAGTTAAAATGGCTCCGAGTGCAAAGGGTTAACCACTTGCACTATAATAATAAGTCAGTCTCGTGATGAAGATTTTATGCAAGCTCTACTAAATATTAGGTTGGAGAAACATAAATCCATTATTTTTCAGAAAAGAGATGTTTGATAGTATAATTACCGAGACTTGAATAATAATATATTCTTTCGAATGGAAACGAAGGTAAATAAATACAATATAGGAAAAAAAATTGGAAAATTATTAAGAAGAATTTAGACACCATTGAATTTGTCTATATTCGATAAATTATTAAGCAATATAAGTCCTCCTTGTGCTGATCAAAAGAAATCGTAATGCGAGTGGTTAACTAAGGGGTTAACGGTTTAAAAGTCGACAAAATCTATTGGAAAAAAGCTTTTCGCATCTTGAAATGTTAAAGAACACACGTGCCAAGTGGTGATAA
>NW_027586958.1:0-1349 GCF_028453695.1 Augochlora pura
ATTATTTAAATAAACGTTTGCTCGCTCTGCTTTAGTGTCGCTGGCCTATTTATTAATAATAGGAAATCGCGGCGGCGCGAAGACGAGGGGGAGTTATGACCGTTGATTCTCCGAGTTTCAACGAACACGGATTCCTCGGTGATAAGAAAGCGTGCAACGTTCGCGCGTTCATTATTCGTAACAGACTCGTTAGCGGTTGAAAATGTAAATGGGGGGGGGGGGGGGGGGGCCCATACGGGGAGAAACGGCACGAAAGGAATGATAAAAGGATACTCTACTTCCCTTTTCCCGAGACACTTCGCCGCACGAGTAAAAGTCGGCGGCACGGAGAGTTCGGTGAGAGAGAGGCCGGAAACGCGTGCGTTTTAACGTACTATAGCGATTAATCTTCGCGTTTGTTGAAGCAGGAAGGAGGGCCGTGATCCGACCTGCAGATAATCCCTGTGAAACGGCCACTTTTCCGTTGAAACGATACAAACAATAATAACAACAACGCTTTTCCGCATCGACCGATTTCTTTCGCAATTTCTGTAATCGTTGCTTTCCGTTTTCTTCAAATAAGAATCGCGTTTGTGTCGCCTGTCGGATCTTTTACCACGGCTCATCGCGAAATGTGACAGACACCAATGTCGAGAAACACTGAACACCGACCGACCACTTCAACTTAAAACTCGCGACGTATTGAAAAAAATCAAAATAAACCTTGAGCGTGCTACCATTTCGTCTATTTGTGTGTTTTCACTCTTCCTAAGAGAATATCTCGTAGATATTCCAATCTAGATAGTGTTTACACATTGGTAGAGGGCAGTCTTTCTGTATCCGTGGCAAAATTCCTGTACCGTAATTATAACGCGAGAAATTAAAGATAGCACGATTTTTATGACTTATGTAACAAATAATAGCTCTTAACAATTTCTTTAAATATCAGTCAATTCGATAAAGGTTATTTTCAAACGTGACACGATAATTTTTACAGACGTCTGAGAGTTAAATAAAGCGATTCTATATCATCGAAATAATTAGATTACTTGTTCACGACTTCGGAACCGTCGACGTTCGTCACCGAGGAGCTAAATTATCAACCGCGATGGCCGAAACGGTCGTAGACAATTACATGGCTCTCTCTCTCTCTCTCTCTCTCTCTCTCTCTCTCTCTCTCTCTCTCCCCCTCTCCCTCTCTGTGTTTAATCGTCGTACTTGCGTGTGGTGCTTATCGGAGAGGAATGGTGGAATATTGCTTTGGAATTCTTGGAACTTAAGCGGTGCGGCAATTAATTGTCACAATGACCCACAGCTGGGCCCCCAAGGTACAAGAGGTGGGTATTGATGGCGCGCGGAATGTCTGAGTC
>NW_027586959.1:0-1349 GCF_028453695.1 Augochlora pura
CTCTCCCGGTATAATTAACATACAGCATTTATTATTCTCCACTACAATATCGACATATGATAATCATGCTTCTACTCTTTTGCAAATAAATCTATTAACAAATATAAATCGCCACTTTTGGTATAATTAACCGGAGTTCGGTCATAAAGATCCGACAACCATAAATCTCGCGATCAAAGGACCAATTTTCCTGCGCGAATGTTAATAATTTTTCATCGAAAAACATTTACGAATCGCAAAGCTGTATCTCGTTAGGAGTGGCGGCGACCGTGGTATTTCGCTCGAATATTCATAATAAACAATTTCACGGGAAATAAGTTGTCGGACGTACCCGCGAGGACGGCAACGAACGAATTCCGCGCGTTGCATAATCGCTGCTCGGTCGATTCCTGCGCGATCAGTCATTTGAAAATTAACAGATTACCGGCGCCCGACAGAAATTCGCAGTAATACACCGAGCGTAAGTATACACAGTTAATTACTGTGCATTGGAACGTTCCGCTGATATAACGTTATGTCGACGTTTTCGAAACGCGGCAGCGCGAATTGCTAGAAGATTACCGAAGATAAATCATACGATCCGTACAGTCGGTCCCATAAGTATTCGTACCCTCATTGCTTATAAGAGAAATTAAATCAAGGGACGCACGTAAGATTTTGCAATAAACTTTTTATTATGAATGAACACATAAAGTTTATTTATACCAAATTGTAACAAAATTGATTAACTAATAACAAAAGTATATTGATTTTACTCCTCGTAGTACGTAATAACAGTTCACAAAAGTATTCGTACCAGATTTTGTCAAAAAATCGCATATTAGAGTAGCTTTTTTGCTTTATATTAATTTTCTAGTATTTAGTGGGTGCATCTTTATGCTTTATTATATCGCTTAATCGATTTGGCATACTTTCAACCAGTTTTAATGTGATATTTGGTTCAATACTATTCCAAACTTCCAAAAATTTGTTTCTTAGCATTTGTTTATTGAAAATTTCATGCTTGTCGCATCCAAAAATATTAAATAAGATAATAAAAAGTTTATTGCAACATTTTACACGCATCCCTTGATTTCGACAGATTTCTCTGATAAGCAACGAGAGTACGAATACTTATGGGACTGACTGTAGACACCGTTGAAAATGAGGCACTCCCGGTGTATCGCGAGAATTTATTCGGCATCGAGACGTGCCAAGGAAAAATCGCGATTTATTCAAATCGTACGAGATTTATTTTCGATAGAACAGTTGTACACCGCCGTGCCATTAAACCCGGCGTCAGCTGTCAGCGGATTTCATTAAATCTCCGTGCCTCTGTCCCCGCGTACGTTGTCCGCGTGTGCTCGCGG
>NW_027586960.1:0-1349 GCF_028453695.1 Augochlora pura
TCATTTCAGCACGGTTCTTTCATCTCGTTTCTGCCGGAGGGAGTTCTTTCCCGCAGCGGCGTTCTTCACGATTTCGCGAAAAACAAGGTCCGAAAGCGGGACCGCGCATAAACAGCCACGGGTCTAATGAATATTATTTCGCGCCGGCATTTTTACAATGGCCGACGGTGGATAAGAAAGGTTCCGTCTCCCTTGAACACCTGAGAGATACACCCTCACCCTTTCTCTCTTTTCTCCCTCTCTACTGTCTCTCTCTCTCTCTCTTTTTCTCTTTGCTCTCTCTATTTCTCTCTCTGTCTCTTTTTCTCTTTGCTCTCTCTATTTCTCTCTCTTTCTCTTTTTCACTTCGCTCTCTCCATTTCTCTCTCTTTCTCTCTCAGCTGTCTCTCAACACCGAGAAAGCCTCGCATAAAGAGGGCCGAACGCCGGAAACATTTAAACAGTTTTTCCACGGCTTTTCAGCCCCGACCACGGATTTTCCACGGCGCCTCCCTCTCCTCCGCCGTTCTCCCATTTAATTCGAGCCGCCCCGTTTATTCCGACTTCCGGACCCCCCCAACGCCCGCGCGCGCGCAGCCCTTCATATCTCCGCGGCAGCGTCCGCGAATGGAATTTCGAAACAAAGTCAAAAAACTAATTAACCAACAAGATACGAGATAAGTTCCGCGGCGGTCCCGACGCGGATGGAAATTCGCCGGGAATCCGCGCCGCCGGGTTATGTGGCAACGAGATTGTTTCGCTGAATGGAAACTTGTTGTGTGCCTTCGAGCCGGTAATAAAAGACGAACGATCTCCTCGACGAAGGCGGAGGGGAGGGGGGAATGATGGGGGGAAACGAAGGTGAGAGAGAAAATGAGAAATGGAATGAGAGAGGAAATAAGGATGAGAATGAGGGAGAAAATGAGAAGGAGAATGAGAGAGAAAATAAGACGGAGGATAAGAGAGAGAGACAGAGAGAGAGAGAGAGAGAGAGAGAACGAGAATAAGAGAAAAAATGAGAACTGGAATAAAAGAGAAAATGAGCCCAAAAATAGGAGAGGAAATGAGAGCGAAAATAAGAAAGAATGAGAACGAGGCTAAGAGAGAAAATAAAACCGAGAATAAAAGAAAGATAGAGAGAATAAAAACGAGAATAACAGACAGAGAGAGACCGAGAACGAGAGAGAAATGTGCAAGGAAGTTCGCAGCGCGAAATCAGCCATAATTAAGCGAATCGTTACAGTACAATCTATAATCACTCGAGAAGTTATTACTCCCGTCCCTCCTCCTCCTCCCTTCTCTTTCCCCCCTCCACCCCTGCCTTCCGGCGAATATTATTTGATGGCTGTGTTAATGAAAAAACTTCGCCG
>NW_027586961.1:0-1349 GCF_028453695.1 Augochlora pura
ATAATTTTTCATTTTCAATCAAAATAATTAATTCATTTTCAACAATTCTTCTAACATTAACTTCGTTGCTATCAAAATTATTTTAAAGGGTGACAGAACAATTTTAGTGGTGCCTCAGAATCACCACCCGAGTGCAAAGGGTTAAAAGTGCCTTCGATGAAACAGCGAAATAATTTCCACAAGGGATGAGAACTTTCTTGCGTCTGTTATCGTCAAATTTTCTTGCATCCGTATCATTTTCAAATTTTCTCGTGTCCGTATCGCTGTCGAACTCTCTCGCGTCTGCACCACCATCGATCTTTCTCTTTTCCGGACCAAGAAAATTGGGAGAAACGCTGCCTCCGTATCCGGCCGGGCGATGTTACACGGCGGCAACGGTGTGCGCGCCGGGGCCTTTCGATTTTGCAAGACCGCTGCAGGCCTTAAACCGTGTATCATTATAACGCATAAGATAATAACCCCCTCGACGTTCAGCGAGGCGTAGGCCAGGATGAAGTGGAGCGAGATGGGGGATGGCTGGCGCTCTCGGCAGCGTGCGCTAATAAACCTGGTCTACGTTTCCTCAGTTATATCGCGCCCGCCTACCCGCCTCCGCCTAGCCGGGCGCCCACCGCCTCTATATACATAGGAGAGACGGCGGGGGAGGGGGAGGGTGTGTACACCTAACGATATTATCATCATTACGCACTATCTTACTTCGGAAGCTCCCTACAAATGATTCTCGGCCCGGAGTCGCGCTAAAATGCTTTTCATTATTGCGCCGGGGAGAGATACGACGGGGCGGCCAACAAAACGAAACGATCGTTAGCGACGTTGGAAGAGAGGTGTTTTCTAGGAGTATTCACCGGGCTGATTCGTTCCCCTTGCTTCTCTCTATTTTTTCCTCCCTCTCTCTCTCTCTCTCTCTCTCTCTCGCTCTCTTTTTTCGCCGGTATCTTGATCCACGCCGGAACCAGCGCGTAGACCAGCCGTTTCGATTGCCGTCGCTTTTGTCGGCGCCTCTGAACCGGAGCGGAGGCTTTCACGTTTGGCTCTTCAGTTTTTCGGGATGTTCGTTGACAGGTTCGATGCCCGAGCATCGATTCCCATCAGTCCCCATAATGTCGAAGGAATTTCATCGACGAAACTGGGACGACGGAACGTCGGAACTACGCGTTTTGCTTTGGAAGAATAGCAAGACATTTGTTTAGACTTTCTGCGATTTGTATTACAGTTTATGCTTCGATCGTCGATTGACGTTTAATAGTTTCGTATGTAAAAGGCTGTATAAGATAACAAATTTTGTAAGAAAAAGAGTGTAAATAATTGGTAGATTTAGTGTTAAATATATCCAATAGTAATTGGTAGAT
>NW_027586962.1:0-624 GCF_028453695.1 Augochlora pura
CTCTTATATCCTCGGATATTATGTTGTATCTCACTTATATACACTCAAATTCCCTTGTATCCTCTTCTATCTCTTTTATATCCTTGGATATTATATTGTATCTCACTTATATACACTTTAATTCCCTAGTATCGTCTTCTTTCTCTTTTATATCTTTGGATATAATGTTGTTACTCACTTATATACACTTAAATGCCCTTGTATACTCTTCTATCTCTCGTATATCCTTGGAAATTATGTTGTATCTCATTTATATACAATTAAATTCCCCTGTATTCTCTTCTCTCTTTTATATCCTTGGATATTATGTTGTATCTCACTTATATAGACTTAAATTACCTTATATCCTGTTCTATCTCACGTATATACACTTAAATTTCCTTGTATCCTCTTCCAGCTCTCTTTTATTCTTGCTGATTATATTGTATCTCACTTACATACACTCAAATTCCTTTGTATTCTCTTGTACCTCCCTTTTATCCATGCATATTACGTTGTTTCTTACTTATACACACTTAAAAGACCTTGTATTCTCTTCTATCTCTCTTATATCCCTGGATATTATGTCGCATCTCACTTATATAGAATTAAATTCCGTAGTATCTTCTTCTATCTCCCTTTTAT
>NW_027586962.1:724-1348 GCF_028453695.1 Augochlora pura
CTCTTATATCCTCGGATATTATGTTGTATCTCACTTATATACACTCAAATTCCCTTGTATCCTCTTCTATCTCTTTTATATCCTTGGATATTATATTGTATCTCACTTATATACACTTTAATTCCCTAGTATCGTCTTCTTTCTCTTTTATATCTTTGGATATAATGTTGTTACTCACTTATATACACTTAAATGCCCTTGTATACTCTTCTATCTCTCGTATATCCTTGGAAATTATGTTGTATCTCATTTATATACAATTAAATTCCCCTGTATTCTCTTCTCTCTTTTATATCCTTGGATATTATGTTGTATCTCACTTATATAGACTTAAATTACCTTATATCCTGTTCTATCTCACGTATATACACTTAAATTTCCTTGTATCCTCTTCCAGCTCTCTTTTATTCTTGCTGATTATATTGTATCTCACTTACATACACTCAAATTCCTTTGTATTCTCTTGTACCTCCCTTTTATCCATGCATATTACGTTGTTTCTTACTTATACACACTTAAAAGACCTTGTATTCTCTTCTATCTCTCTTATATCCCTGGATATTATGTCGCATCTCACTTATATAGAATTAAATTCCGTAGTATCTTCTTCTATCTCCCTTTTAT
>NW_027586963.1:0-1348 GCF_028453695.1 Augochlora pura
AACAAATTCACATAAATATTCACAGTATAGACACAGTTCTAATAGTATTAATAGTAATAATAATAGTACTAATAATAGTAACTACCTTAACAATAGTGAGCAAGCTAAAATGATCAATAACTACCTATAAGACGTGTAACACAGTGTCACTGCCGACTGCGATGCGCGTGACGTCGATGCTCGTTCGATACATCGATTGATAGATGCGCGGCGACCGTAACTCTTTTTACGGATTCTACACACAATTTAAAGCATTCCACGCATAATACACATAGTATAGCCTCAGTTTAACTAGCAGTCATCTAAAAACAATAGTGCAATAAACTTAAACAAGCAAGGACGATTTATAGGTGCAAAACACAGCGTCTTGGTCGACCGCGGCGCATATGACGTAAGCGGTCGATCGATACATCGATCGATAGATGCGCGGCGACCGTATTTCTTTTTCTGATTCCTACCCACAATTTAGAACACTTCACACTTAATACGCATAGTATAACCTCAGTTCAATTAGTAGTCACCTAAAAACAATAGTTCAATAAACCTAAACAGGCAAGGGCAATTTATAGAGGCAAAATACAACGTCTCGATTGACCGTGGTGACTGTGACGCAGGCGGCCGATCGATACATCGATCGATAGATGCGCGGCGACCGTAATTCTTTTTCCGGATTTCTAAACACAATTCAAAACTTTCCACACATAATACACATAGTATAGCCTCAGTTTTATTAGTAGCCACCTAAAAACAATAGTGCATTAAACCTGAACAAGCAATGACAATTTATAGATGCAAAATACAGCGCCTCGGTTTACAGCGGCGCCTATGACGTAAGCGATCGATCGATACGTCGATCGATAGCTGCGCGGCGACCGTAATTCTTTTTCCGGATTTCTACTCACATTTTAAAACATTTCACTCATAATACCCATAGTACAGCCTCAGTTTAATTAATAGTCACTTAAAAACTATAGTGCAATAAACCTAAACAAGCAAGGGCAATTTACAGTTGCAAAATACAGTGTCTCGGTTGACCGCGGCGCCTGTGACGCAGGCGACCGATCGATGCGTCGATCGATAGATGCGCGCCGTCCGTAATTCTTTTGCCGGTCTTCTACTCACATTTTAAAACATTTGACACATAATATCCATAGTACAGCCTCAGTTTAATTAGTAGTCACCTAAAAACAATAGTGCATTAAACCTGAACAAGCATTGGCAGTGTATAGAGGCAAAATACGGCGTCTCGGCGGACCGCGGCGCACATGACGTCAGCGCTCGTTCGATGCGTCGATCGAGTGTTGCGCGGTGGCCGCGGTTCTCGTTTTGGTTTCTATTACCCACTCCG